>NC_092104.1:5732387-5949887 GCF_045679555.1 Salvelinus alpinus | reverse complement strand
CCAGTGTTAGGACAGGCTGGGGAGACCCCCAGTGTTAGGACAGGCTGGGGAGACCCCCAGTGTTAGGAAGATGAAGAAATATGGAGAAAGGTGGAGGGGGGGAAGGAATTAAGGATAAGAGCATTGTGGGAGATGTTAAGAAGAGGAGGGGGAGAAGAGGTCAAGGATGAAGAGGAAGAGAGAATATGACAGAGGAAGAGGAGCATTGAGAGGTGGACAATGAGTAGAAGGAAAAATATACAGAACAGAGAAACACAAATGATGTGGTCAAGGAGAGAGTAGAGAGGAGCGAGAAGGACAGAGGAAGAGGAGAGAATGTCTGTTTCCAGGCTTACCTTGAGGTCCCTGTGTATGAGGTGTGTTACACTGATGTGTGTGTGTCTCTTCTCCTTACCTTGAGGTCCCTGTGTATGAGGTGTGTTACACTGATGTGTGTGTGTCTCTTCTCCTTACCTTGAGGTCCCTGTGTATGAGGTGTGTTACACTGATGTGTGTGTGTCTCTTCTCCTTACCTTGAGGTCCCTGTGTATGAGGTGTGTTACACTGATGTGTGTGTGTGTGTGTGTGTGTGTGTGTGTGTGTGTGTGTGTGTGTGTGTGTGTGTGTGTCTTCTCCTTACCTTCAGGTCCCTGTGTATGAGGTGTGTGTGTGTGTGTGTGTGTGTGTGTGTGTCTTCTCCTTACCTTCAGGTCCCTGTGTATGAGGTGTGTGTGTGTGTGTGTGTGTGTGTGAGAGTGTGTGTCTTCTCCTTACCTTCAGGTCCCTGTGTATGAGGTGTGTGTGTGTGTGTGTGTGTGTGAGAGAGTGTGTGTCTTCTCCTTACCTTCAGGTCCCTGTGTATGAGGTGTGTGTGTGTGTGTGTGTGTGTGAGAGAGTGTGTGTCTTCTCCTTACCTTCAGGTCCCTGTGTATGACAGGGGTCCTACACTGATGCAGCCTGGCCACGGCCTCACAGGTATCAGTGAAGATGGTCAACACCTCCGGCTCCGTAAACCCAATATGGAGACGCTGATTCATCTGCTTCACTACCTGACCAGCTAGGAGGGGGAGAAGAGACAGGAGAAGGGAGGAGAAAGGGGGGTGAAGGAGAGGGGGATGAATGAGGTAGTGGGTGAGAGAGAGAAGGAGAAAGAGAATGTTTAAAGTTACAATCCAGGGTCAATAAGAAAAAAAGAAAATCACAGGTCTGTTTGTTGAACTCTGAAGTATATTTGTCCCATATCTGTATGTTCAATAAATAAAAAATGACATTACCGGACCGAACAATTGTATTAAAATGGAAGAGGGGGGGACCCAAAACACCTACCTTTACAGTACTCCATGATGATAAGGACCTCCCAGACACTGTCCCCTACTGAGTTGATGGTAGAGTCCAGGTAGTTCACTATGTTCTTATGACCTGACAGCTCTTTCTGCAGAGAAGAAGGACATTCTAAGAGATCGATACAGTGCATTCGGAAAGTATTCAGACCCCTTTGACTTAATCCACATTTTTGTTACATTCCAGCCTTATTCTAAAACTTGATTAAATTGTTTTTTGTTCCCTCAATCTACTGTAGATGGAGGACATTGGGCATTCCTCTCCCAGTGTGTCACGTCCTGTCCCAGTGTGTCACGTCCTGTCCCAGTGTGTCACGTCCTGTCCCAGTGTGTCACGTCCTGTCCCAGTGTGTCACAGCCACCTCACATCTACAATACAGCCACGTCACAGTTACAGCCACGTCACAGTTACAGCCACGTCACAGTTACAGCCACGTCACAGTTACGTCACAGTTACAGCCACGTCACATCTACGGTACAGCGACGTCACAGTTACGTCACAGTTACAGCCACGTCACATCTACGGTACAGCCACGTCACATCTACGTTACAGCCACGTCACATCTACGTTACAGCCACGTCACATCTACGTTACAGCCACGTCACATCTACGTTACAGCCACGTCACATCTACGTTACAGCCACGTCACATCTACAGCCACGTCACAGTTACAGCCACGTTACAGCCACGTCACAGTTACAGCCACGTCACAGTTACAGCCACGTCACATCTACGGTACAGCCACGTCACATCTACGGTACAGCCACGTCACATCTACGGTACAGCCACGTCACATCTACGGTACAGCCACGTCACATCTACGGTACAGCCACGTCACATCTACGGTACAGCCACGTCACAGTTACAGCCACGTCACATCTACGGTACAGCCACGTCACAGTTACAGCCACATCACAGTTACAGCCACGTCACAGTTACAGCCACGTCACAGTTACAGCCACGTCACTGTTACAGCCACGTCACTGTTACAGCCACGTCACAGTTACAGCCACGTCACAGTTACAGCCACGTCACAGTTACAGCCACGTTACAGCCACGTCACAGTTACAGCCACGTTACAGCCACGTCACAGTTACAGCCACGTCACAGTTACAGCCACGTCACAGTTACAGCCACGTCACAGTTACAGCCACATCTACGGTACAGCCACGTCACATCTACGGTACAGCCACGTCACAGTTACAGCCACGTCACAGTTACAGCCACGTCACAGTTACAGCCACGTCACAGCCACGTCACATCTACGGTACAGCCACGTCACAGTTACAGCCACGTCACATCTACGGTACAGCCACGTCACAGTTACAGCCACATCTACGGTACAGCCACGTCACAGTTACAGCCACGTCACAGTTACAGCCACGTCACATCTACGGTACAGCCACGTCACAGTTACAGCCACGTCACAGTTACAGCCACGTCACAGTTACAGCCACGTCACAGTTACAGCCACGTCACAGTTACAGCCACGTCACAGTTACAGCCACGTCACAGTTACAGCCACGTCACAGTTACAGCCACGTTACAGCCACGTCACAGTTACAGCCACGTTACAGCCACGTCACAGTTACAGCCACGTCACAGTTACAGCCACGTCACAGTTACAGCCACGTCACAGTTACAGCCACGTCACAGTTACAGCCACATCTACGGTACAGCCACGTCACATCTACGGTACAGCCACGTCACAGTTACAGCCACGTCACAGTTACAGCCACGTCACAGTTACAGCCACGTCACAGCCACGTCACATCTACGGTACAGCCACGTCACAGTTACAGCCACATCTCTACAGCCACGTCACAGTTACAGCCACGTCACAGTTACAGCCACGTCACATCTACGGTACAGCCACGTCACAGTTACAGCCACATCTACGGTACAGCCACGTCACAGTTACAGCCACGTCACAGTTACAGCCACGTCACAGTTACAGCCACGTCACAGTTACAGCCACGTCACAGTTACAGCCACGTCACAGTTACAGCCACGTCACAGTTACAGCCACGTCACAGTCAAGAAGTCATAACGCCAGGGTTCCAGAAGGTCACACGGTGTGTGTGTGTGTGTGTGTGTGTGTGTGTGTGTGTGTGGTGTGTGCGCGTATCTGTACAGTTCATTCTATAAAGTATTCAGACTCCTTGACTTTTTCCACATTTTGTTACGTTACAGCCTTATTCTAAAAATAGAAAATAAAATGGATTAAATTAATTGTTTTCCTCGATCTTCACATACTACCCCAAAATGACAAAGACATTTTTTTTTATGTTTTGCACATTTTCTAAAAATAAAACAGAAATACCTTATTTACATAAGTATTCAAACCCTTTGCAATGAGACTTGAAATTGAGCTCAGGTGCATCCTGTTTCCATTGATCATCTTTGAGATGTTTCTACAACTTGGAGTCCACCTGCGGTAAATTCAATTGATTGGACATGATTTGGAAAGGCACATACCTGTCTATATAAGGTCCCACAGTGGACAGTGCATGTCAGAGCAAAAACCAAATCATGAGGTCGAAGGAATTGTCCGTAGAGCTCCGAGACAGGATTGTGTCGAGGCACAGATCTGCGGAAGGGTACCAAAACATTTCTGCAGCATTGAAGGTCCCCAAGAACACAGTGGCCTCCATCATTGGAAGAAGTTTGGAACCACCAAGACTCTTCCTAGAGCCGGCCGCCCGGCCAAACTGAGCAGTCAGAGAAGGGCCTTGGTCAGGGAGGTGACCAAGAACCAGACGATCACTGACAGAGCTCCAGAGTTCCTCTGGAGAACCTTCAAGAAGGACAACCATCTCTGCAGCACTCCACGAAATCAGGCCTTTATGGTAGAGTGGCCAGACGGAAGCCACTCAGTAAAAGGCACATGACAGCCCGCTTGGAGTTTTCCAAAAGGCACCTAAAAGGACTCTGACCGTGAGAAACAAGATTCTCTGGTCTGATGAAACCAAGACAGAACTCCTTGGCCTGAATGCAAAGTGTCACATCAGGAGGATGTGCTGTGATTGCAACATCATGCCTTGGGGTTGCTTTTCAGCGGCAGGGACTGGGAGACTAGTCAGGATCGAGGGAAAGATGAACAGAGCAAAGTACAGAGAGATCCTTGATGAAAACCTGCTTCAGAGCACTCAGGACATCAGACTGGGGTGCAGATTCACCAAAGACCAAAAGCACACAGCCAAGACAATGCAGGAGTGGCTTCGGGACAAGTCTCTGAATGTCCTTGAGTGGCCCAGCCAGACTCCGGACTTGAACCCGATCGAACATCTCTGGAGAGACCTGAAAATAGCTGTGCAGCGATGCTCCCCATCTAACCTGACAGAGCTTGAGAGGATCAGCAGAGAAGAATGGGAGAAACTCCCCAAATACAGGAGTGCCAAGCTTGTAGCGTCATACCCAAGAAGACCCGAGGCTGTAATCGCTGCCAAAAGAGCATCACCAAAGTACTGAGTAAAGGGTCTGAATACTTATATAATTCAGCCAACATTTCTAAAAACCTGTTTACACCTTCTCATTACAGGTTGATTGCTGAGAATTATTATTATTTTTTAATCTATTTTAGAGTAAGGCTGTAACCTAACAAAATGTGGAAAACTTGGAATACTTTCCGAAGAGAAATCATTTTTTTTTGGTCACATACACATGGTTAGCACATGGTTAGCATTGAAGAGATTTCACCCCATGCTTCCCGAAGCACCTCCCACAAGTTGGATTGGCTTGATGGGCACTTCCTACGTACCATACGGTCAAGATGCTCCCACAACAGCTCAATAGGGTTGAGAACCTGAGACTATAAATGGAGTGGCCAGCACAGACAAAATACCAGCTGACTGCTTCTTCCCTAAATAGTTCTTGCATAGTTTGGAGCTGTGCTTTTGGGTTATTGTCCAGTTGTAGGAGGAATTGGCTCCAATTAAGCGCCGTCCACAGGGTATGGCATGGCGTTGAAGAAGGAAGGCTATCACTCCATTTTGCAAGATCCCTTTTACGCTGTACAAATCTCCCACTTTACCACCACCAAAGCACCCCCAGACCATCACATTGCCTCCACCATGCTTGACAGACGGCGCCAAGCACTCCTCCAGCATCTTTTCTTCATCTCACAAATGTTCTTCTTTGTGATCCGATCACCTCAAACTTAGATTAGTCTGTCCATAACACTTTTTTTCCAATCTTCCTCTGTCCAGTGTCTGTGTTCTTTTGCCCATCTTAATCTTTTATTTTTATTGGCCAGTCTGAGATATGGCTTTTCCTTTGCAACTCTGCCTAGAAAGCCAGTATCCCGGAGTCGCCTCTTCACTGTTGACGTTGAGATGAAGCTGCCAGTTGAGGACTTGAGGCATCTGTTTCTCAAACTAGACACTAATGTACTTGTCCTCTTGCTCAGTTGTGCACCGGGGCCTCCCACTCTTTCTATTCTGGTTAGAGCCAGTTTGCTCTGTTCTGTGAAGGGAGTAGTTCACAGCGTTACATGAGATCTTATGTTTCTTAACAGCCTTCATTTCCCAGAACAAGAATAGAATGACAAGTTTCAGAAGAAAGGTCTTTGTTTATGGACATTTTGAGCCTGTAATCGAACCCACAAATGCTGATGCTCCAGATACTCAACTAGTCTAAAGGCCAGTTTTATTGCTTCTTTAAAATCAGGACAACAGTTTTCAGCTGTGCTAACATAATTGCAAAAGGGTTTTCTAATGATCAATTAGCCTTTTAAAATTAGCATCTTGGATTAGCTAACATAACGTGCCATTGGAACACAGGAGTAATGGTTGCTGATAAAGGGCCTCTTTACAGCTATGTAGATTTTCCATTAAAAAAAAAATCTGCTGTTTCCAGCTACAACAGTGATTTACAACATTAACAATGTCTAAACTGTATTTCTGATCAATTTAAATGTTATTTTAAAATATTTTTCTTTCAAAAACAAGGACATTTCTAAGTGACCCCAAACTTTTGAATGGTAGTGTACATGTTACTCACGGTTTAAGTCAGCACACCCCACAGAAAAAAACTAGCTGTTGAGTTACAAACAAACTCAAAGTAAAAAAACGACATGTTCATCTACTCTCTTAGAGTTAATTCAGTTCATATAACGAGTAGATTTTCTGGATGGCGTAAAACATTAGACAAATTCAAGCTAGGGCTGTCACAATTACTGTATTACCAACGGTTACGGATGAAAACCATCATTAAAATAAAATGTCATAACCGTTTTTTTTTTTTATTATAAAATTGTGGAACGAACAGCTGACGGCATTCATGCGATTGAGTCCCTTTCCGCGCTAACAGGCTAACAGGCTTAACGTGATGAAACGTTGTTGCGTCCCTTTCTGCGCTAACAGCCTTAACGTGATGAAACGTTGTTGAGTCCCTTTCTGCGCTAACAGCCTTAACGTGATGAAACGTTGTTGAGTCCCTTTCTGCGCTAACAGGCTAACAGGCTAACAGCCTTAACGTGATGAAACGTTGTTGAGTACCTTTCTGCGCTAACAGGCTAACAGGCTAACAGGCTAACAGCCTAACAGCCTAACAGCCTAACAGCCTAACAGCCTAACAGCCTAACAGCCTTAACGTGATGAAACGTTGTTGAGTACCTTTCTGCGCTAACAGCCTTAACGTGATGAAACGTTGTTGAGTACCTTTCTGCGCTAACAGGCTAACAGGCTAACAGCCTAACAGCCTAACAGCCTTAACGTGATGAAACGTTGTTGAGTACCTTTCCGCGCTAACAGCCTTAACGTGATGAAACGTTGTAGAGTACCTTTCTGCGCTAACAGCCTTAACGTGATGAAACGTTGTTGAGTCCCTTTCTGCGCTAACAGGCTAACAGGCTAACAGCCTTAACGTGATGAAACGTTGTTGAGTCCCTTTCTGCGCTAACAGCCTTAACGTGATGAAACGTTGTTGAGTCCCTTTCTGCGCTAACAGGCTAACAGCCTTAACGTGATGAAACGTTGTTGAGTACCTTTCTGCGCTAACAGGCTAACAGCCTAACAGCCTTAACGTGATGAAACGTTGTTGAGTCCCTTTCCGCGCTAACAGCCTTAACGTGATGAAACGTTGTTGAGTCCCTTTCTGCGCTAACAGCCTTAACGTGATGAAACGTTGTTGCTCCTTCGCTGAAACAAGCGAGGTTCCACGCTAATGTAGAATGTTCATTCAAATGTTGTTGTTTTTTTTAAAGGTAGACTCAGCTAAATGACGTTGCCACGAGCAGAAACGCAGATATTGAGATGAGCGAGATGCAAGACTTCGCTCTCACACAGTATCTGCACGGGAGGTACAGGGACCAAAACAGAGGAGAAATCAAGCCTCGCATTTCAACGCTCGTTAGTTGTAGCGGAAATCGATTCCACTATGCTCTTTATTTTGTGCCGTCATTTCTCTGAGTCTACCTCTAACTGGGCTCCCGAGATGGCGCAGGGGTCTAAGGCACTGCATCACAGTGCGTCACTACAGTCCCTGGTTCGAATCCAGGATGAATCACATCCGGCCGTGATTGGGAGTCCCATAGGGTGGAGCACAATTGGCCCTACGTCGTCTGGGTTTGGCCGTCATTGTAAATAAGAATTAGTTCTTAACTGACTTGCCTAGTTAAATAAAAGTTAAAAACATATATTTTTTAAACTGATGTGTCCCTGTAATGTCCGTTGCCTTGAATAAAAAGAAAATGTAGTAACTAAAATCACAGCACATACTGATGGGTACACTTCTGGCTTTTGCTTCCTGCTTTGCTCCCATTGGTACACTCACGATGTCCGGCCGGTCCGACACATTATGCCATCACTGACTGGAATGGGGACGCCTGTTGTATTCATCATAGTTTTATGGCAGCACATGCAGTCAGGAGCGGAGAAAATGTGGGTTGAACAGCTTTACGGTGACCACGATCATTTGTGGGTTTTAGTCTGGGTTTCTGTATAAACACTTTGTGACATCTGCTGATGTAAAAATAGGACTTTATAAATAAAACATTTGATTTGGCTGGCCAATCACAGTCATCCAAAATGCAATGACCGTCACAGACCTAAAATCAAGCAATCTTGTTAAGGTGCAAAAAACACACACACACCCAGTCTCTCACTCACCATAATAGTGATTTCTCTCTTGTAGATGTTGAGGTCAGGCACGTTGTTGACGTACATCCTCTTGAGAGCGCAGCGCATGCCACTCTGTGTCCGGGCCAGGAACACCACGGAGAAACCGCCTGGAGAGAGGAGCCAGGAGGAGAACAGTTAGCATCATACACATGTTGAGTACACACACACACACACACACACAGTCCACGTGCTCCTGGGTGTGTCTCTCTCTCTCTCTCTCTCTCTCATTAGTGGACCGAACAGGAGGCTTCAAAGACCTGTTGACGGGCCAGGAGAAAGAAGTATCCTACTATGGCATCCTTGTTGCATAACAAACTCTGCTCCCTGAAGTGGTCTGACGGGAACAAGGAGCCTGAACACACACACAGACTCAGCAGGCGAGGGGACCCCAGTCAGGGTCAGGAGGAGAGAGAGGGCCCCAGTCAGGGTCAGGAGGAGAGAGAGGGCCCCAGTCAGGGTCAGGAGGAGAGAGAGGGCCCCAGTCAGGGTCAGGAGGAGAGAGAGGGCCCCAGTCAGGGTCAGGAGGAGAGAGAGGGCCCCAGTCAGGGTCAGGAGGAGAGAGAGGGCCCCAGTCAGGGTCAGGAGGAGAGAGAGGGCCCCAGTCAGGGTCAGGAGGAGAGAGAGGGCCCCAGTCAGGGTCAGGAGGAGAGAGAGGGCCCCAGTCAGGGTCAGGAGGAGAGAGAGGGCCCCAGTCAGGGTCAGGAGGAGAGAGAGGGCCCCAGTCAGGGTCAGGAGGAGAGAGAGGGCCCCAGTCAGGGTCAGGAGGAGAGAGAGGGCCCCAGTCAGGGTCAGGAGGAGAGAGAGGGCCCCAGTCAGGGTCAGGAGGAGAGAGAGGGCCCCAGTCAGGGTCAGGAGGAGAGAGAGGGCCCCAGTCAGGGTCAGGAGGAGAGAGAGGGCCCCAGTCAGGGTCAGGAGGAGAGAGAGGGCCCCAGTCAGGGTCAGGAGGAGAGAGAGGGCCCCAGTCAGGGTCAGGAGGAGAGAGAGGGCCCCAGTCAGGGTCAGGAGGAGAGAGAGGGCCCCAGTCAGGGTCAGGAGGAGAGAGAGGGCCCCAGTCAGGGTCAGGAGGAGAGAGAGGGCCCCAGTCAGGGTCAGGAGGAGAGAGAGAGGGCCCCAGTCAGGGTCAGGAGGAGAGAGGGCCCCAGTCAGGGTCAGGAGGAGAGAGGGCCCCAGTCAGGGTCCGTGTTCACAAAGCAGTGTCAGTGTAGGACTGGTGCACAATGTTATTCATAGAGGAGACGGACTGACCACAGTAGGAGGCAAGTACACGTGTGAACACTGATAGTACTATTCTAGATCGGATGGGATTTTGTCATTCCTGTGACAGCGCAGTAGGGCATCATTACAGTCTGCTCAGGGAGAATCACCACTGACTCATTACAGTCTGCTCAGGGAGAATCACCACTGACTCGTTACAGTCTGCTCAGGGAGAATCACCACTGACTCGTTACAGTCTGCTCCGGGGGAATCACCACTGACTCATTACAGTCTGCTCCGGGGGAATCACCACTGACTCATTACAGTCTGCTCAGGGGGAATCACCACTGACTCATTACAGTCTGCTCAGGGAGAATCACCACTGACTCATTACAGTCTGCTCAGGGAGAATCACCACTGACTCATTACAGTCTGCTCAGGGAGAATCACCACTGACTCATTACAGTCTGCTCAGGGAGAATCACCACTGACTCATTACAGTCTGCTCAGGGAGAATCACCACTGACTCATTACAGTCTGCTCAGGGAGAATCACCACTGACTCGTTACAGTCTGCTCAGGGGGAATCACCACTGACTCATTACAGTCTGCTCAGGGAGAATCACCACTGACTCATTACAGTCTGCTCAGGGAGAATCACCACTGACTCATTACAGTCTGCTCAGGGAGAATCACCACTGACTCGTTACAGTCTGCTCAGGGAGAATCACCACTGACTCGTTACAGTCTGCTCAGGGAGAATCACCACTGACTCGTTACAGTCTGCTCAGGGAGAATCACCACTGACTCGTTACAGTCTGCTCAGGGAGAATCACCACTGACTCGTTACAGTCTGCTCAGGGGGAATCACCACTGACTCGTTACAGTCTGCTCAGGGAGAATCACCACTGACTCATTACAGTCTGCTCAGGGAGAATCACCACTGACTCATTACAGTCTGCTCAGGGAGAATCACCACTGACTCATTACAGTCTGCTCAGGGAGAATCACCACTGACTCATTACAGTCTGCTCAGGGAGAATCACCACTGACTCATTACAGTCTGCTCAGGGAGAATCACCACTGACTCGTTACAGTCTGCTCAGGGAGAATCACCACTGACTCGTTACAGTCTGCTCAGGGAGAATCACCACTGACTCGTTACAGTCTGCTCAGGGAGAATCACCACTGACTCGTTACAGTCTGCTCAGGGAGAATCACCACTGACTCGTTACAGTCTGCTCAGGGAGAATCACCACTGACTCGTTACAGTCTGCTCAGGGAGAATCACCACTGACTCGTTACAGTCTGCTCAGGGAGAATCACCACTGACTCGTTACAGTCTGCTCAGGGAGAATCACCACTGACTCGTTACAGTCTGCTCAGGGAGAATCACCACTGACTCGTTACAGTCTGCTCAGGGAGAATCACCACTGACTCGTTACAGTCTGCTCAGGGAGAATCACCACTGACTCGTTACAGTCTGCTCAGGGAGAATCACCACTGACTCGTTACAGTCTGCTCAGGGAGAATCACCACTGACTCGTTACAGTCTGCTCAGGGAGAATCACCACTGACTCGTTACAGTCTGCTCAGGGAGAATCACCACTGACTCGTTACAGTCTGCTCAGGGAGAATCACCACTGACTCGTTACAGTCTGCTCAGGGAGAATCACCACTGACTCATTACAGTCTGCTCAGGGAGAATCACCACTGACTCATTACAGTCTGCTCAGGGAGAATCACCACTGACTCATTACAGTCTGCTCAGGGAGAATCACCACTGACTCATTACAGTCTGCTCAGGGAGAATCACCACTGACTCGTTACAGTCTGCTCAGGGAGAATCACCACTGACTCGTTACAGTCTGCTCAGGGAGAATCACCACTGACTCGTTACAGTCTGCTCAGGGAGAATCACCACTGACTCGTTACAGTCTGCTCAGGGAGAATCACCACTGACTCGTTACAGTCTGCTCAGGGAGAATCACCACTGACTCGTTACAGTCTGCTCAGGGAGAATCACCACTGACTCGTTACAGTCTGCTCAGGGAGAATCACCACTGACTCGTTACAGTCTGCTCAGGGAGAATCACCACTGACTCGTTACAGTCTGCTCAGGGAGAATCACCACTGACTCATTACAGTCTGCTCAGGGAGAATCACCACTGACTCATTACAGTCTGCTCAGGGAGAATCACCACTGACTCGTTACAGTCTGCTCAGGGAGAATCACCACTGACTCATTACAGTCTGCTCAGGGGGAATCACCACTGCTTCTCATCTGTACATGATAAAGCAGTGATAAGCTAATAAGATAATGAAGGCCTGTTCTGATTTAATGAGGGGATGAGCCACCCCCCCCCCCCCACCGTGTTATCAGGTACCCAGAGCCACACCCCCCCACCGTGTTATTAGGTACCCAGAGCCACACCCCCCCACCGTGTTATTAGGTACCCAGAGCCACACAGAACAGCGGTTAATACATTAGAGAAGCCAGACACCCTCTGGATATACGCTAATCACCATGACAACAGAGCAGGTTAACGTGATCACCACAACAACAGAGCAGGTTAACCTCATCATCATGACAACAAAGTATGTCAGGGTTAAATGCAGGGAGGAAGGTGCAACCTTTAATTAAAGTGAATTGAGTTAGCCTAAGTGAAATTAAAATTGACTTAACGTTAAACACAGCCTGCTAGAGACTTATCGCCATCATTATCCGTGTTGGGAAACTGTTCTTATTTTCTGACTATAGATGGGTTGCAGTCCAATAGAAAGTGCATTCTGGGAATCTGATCATCAAAACGTTAACCCAGTCCTCTTCAACTCAAGCTGTGCCGAGTGGGAACTCAACAAAACGCCGCAGTCGAAACCCGAGAGCGACACTAATCAAATCTTGACTGAACTCTTGACAGTACGTACGCTATCTCGTGGTCACTTCCTGTTCTGAATATGAACAGAAAGGATGTATTGGGGTAAATATAACTAGTGTTTTTTTTTATGAGCAGCTTCATTGTTCTTCCCTGTATGACATGATTATTTGGATAATGGTGTTTGTTCCAGAAAAGCCTGGGTGACGTTCTTCAGTTACAGTACTTAGGCCTAGTTTCACATGCAGTAACGAAACACTAAATAGTTGTTACAGGAAAGGCACCTTTACAGGAAAGGCACCTTTACAGGAAAGGCACCTTTACAGGAAAGGCACCTTTACAGGAAAGGCACCTTTACAGGAAAGACACTTTAAAAGGAAAGGCACCTTTACAGGAAAGACACTTTAAAAGGAAAGGCACCTTTACAGGAAAGGCACCTAACAGGAAAGGCACCTAACAGGAAAGACACCTTACAGGAAAGACACCTTACAGGAAAGGCACCTTACAGGAAAGGCACCTTAAAAATGGAAATAATCTGTACTTTACTACCAACAACAGTTAGTCAGCAGAAACCAAACCGGTTTGTTGGCATAGGGTTTTTTTTTGTTCATTTTTGACTGCTTTGCTCTGCTGATGCAGCCTGTTATAACCAACTGGGCCCAAGGGTTTCTCATAACAACCTGTAGCGTCTGAAATGGCCTCCTATTCCCCATGAGGCCTCCTATTCCCCATGAGGCCTCCTATTCCCCATGAGGCCTCCTATTCCCCATGAGGCCTCCTATTCCCCATGAGGCCTCCTATTCCCCATGAGGCCTCCTATTCCCCATGAGGCCTCCTATTCCCCATGAGGCATCCTATTCCCTATGAGGTATCCTATTCCCTATGAGGTATCCTATTCCCTATGAGGCATCCTATTCCCTATGAGGCATCCTATTCCCTATGAGGCATCCTATTCCCTATGAGGCATCCTATTCCCTATGAGGCATCCTATTCCCTATGAGGTATCCTATTCCCTATGAGGCATCCTATTCCCTATGAGGTATCCTATTCCCTATGAGGCATCCTATTCCCTATGAGGCATCCTATTTCCTATGAGGCATCCTATTCCCTATGAGGTATCCTATTCCCTATGAAGACCCATAAGGCTCTGGTCCAAAGTAGTGCACTACACAGTGTCTTCAGAAAGTGTTCACACTCCTTCACTTACACATCTTGTTGTGTTACAGACTGAATTTAAAAAAAACTGATTTAATTGAGATGTGTCACTGGCCTACACACACATTACCCCCATAATGTTAGAGTGGAATTATGTTTTTACAAATTAATTTTAAAAATGAAAAGCTGAAATGTTTTGAGTCAATAAGTATTCAACCCCTTTGTCATGGCAAAACTAAATAAGTTCAGGAGTAAAAATGTGCTTAACAAGTTACATAATAAGTTGCATGGACTCACTCTGGGTGCAATAAGTGTTTAAAAAATGTTTTAATGACTACCTCATCCATGCATCCCCCACACATACAGATAATTGTAAGGTCCATCAGTCGAGTAGTGAATACAGATTCAACCACAATGACCAGGGAGGTTTTCCAATGCCTCGCAAAGAAGGGAACCCATTAGTAGATGTGTAAAAAAATATATATTAAAAAGCAGATATTGAATATCCCCTTGAGCATGCTGAAGTTATTAATTACACCACCCAGTCAAGAAGGAAGTCAGTACAGAATACAAAATATTCAAAAACATACATCCTGTTTGTAATAAGACTAAGTAAAACTGCAAATAAATGTGGCAAAGAAATTAACTTTCTGTCCTGAATACAACGAGTTATAGAGTGAGAGAGAGCAAGACATATATGGTAAACACTGTATATAATATGGTGACCGACCACCTTGTTTTCGGTCTTATGAAGCAAATTTTGATATTTTTTACATTTTTTTTTTTTACATTGGATAGAAGCAGAGACACAGAGCTAGAAAATGGTATATCATACACTGTATTTGAGGAACAAATGGGAAAGAAATGCTGCTTTGAAAGTTGATAAACTTGTAACCTCACTTTTGAGAAAATGTCCTTGGAATGTTTTGGTACCTACTGGAGAGCTCTTCTTTGTCTACACCCATTCAGCGTTATTCACACCCTCTTAAGCTTTAGCCCCCACCCAAACTCTGACCATTTTACTCACCCTAGCAGAGCTGGTTCGGCTGTTTCATGTTATCTAGAGTGTTGGTGACTAACTGTGCTGCTGGCAACAATTTAAATTACACTTTTTTTGCGTTTACTGACACCGGCCATATTCAACAGGTGTTGAGCGTTTGTAAATTCATCAGTTATTCTTCGCTCCGTCACACTCAGACGAGAGTGCTCTGAAATCGGAGCAGAGACTGAATTTATGAATGTACCCGAAATAGTTACTTGCATAGTGGAGTCTTTTGTTAAGACATGTAGCTAGCTAGCTAAACAATGAACCATTATCCCAACTCATGACGTTACTACCCTGCATGAATCTGCAGGTAGGTAAACAATATCTGAAAATGTAGCTAGCTAGACTATCATTCATTGACGGGCGCGTCTCCTGTCGGATGCCATGGTTGCCCTTAGGTTTGAAGATGTAATCCGGTGACAGGTGTTTTCTCCATCTCCTTAGCTATCATACTCTAATTCCACTGATTTCAAAACTCGGTCCTCCAGAAAGTGGAGAGCAACACTTATGCACTTTTACTATGCAACTGCATTTATTTATTTTTTAATCTACATTAGACAGGATTACCTAGACATACTGACCTGCTCAAACTCATCTCTCGGCACGTCCAGCCCAGTCATTATCATCTCAGCCAATCAGCTAGCAGGAATGTTGCTAACTTTTTCTGTGGCTAAACCAAGTAGGCTAGTAATTTAACAATTGTATTAGTATTTACAGATGACATACAAGTCTGTTATTAAGGCACATGAAAGTTCACGTTTGAGAATGCATTTTGATTTTTAAAAATTGTTAACGTTCAAAACGTCTCTCCTGTGAAGTAGTGACCTGCGACATAGGCCTAGTTTCCTGTAACGGGTCACATATTTTTTGTGTTTAGGGGTGGGGGGGGGGGACATACGGACAAACTCAACATACTTTAAAATGACTCAAACCAAATTAAAACTGTAGAATGATAACGGACCTACATTCACACAGTTTATTGACCGTGTCCAGCTCGCTAATAATCACTGAAAGGAAAGCTAGTCAATCAGGGAGTATTGAAAATGAAAGAAAAAAGGACAGAGGACTATTATTTGCAAATTCTGACAGCGAGAAAATAACCAATTAACTAAATAACCAAACGCTCGCTCTCTACCGAGCCTGCCGGTCTCTCCCTCTCTGACGGGAGCCATATGGATCAGGATCAGGTTCTCACTAAAATCAAAGCTCTGTTGCTTTAGTTCACACACTCTGCCATGCCAACCACGGAAGTGCAGCGGCTATAGAGTCCATTATTCTCCCAGAGTGCCTCAGGACGGATGATTTCTTAGGGGGCTTTGTACCCTGCGTACCAATTTGCTGGAGAGATGTGTGTGAGTGTGAGTGTGAGTGTGTGTGTGTGTGTGTGTGTCTGGACAAAAGGAAGCCTCTGTACAGGAGATTGGTCCCGGCAACTAGGCTTGGGCGGTATACCGTATTACAGGGGTATTTGGAAATAGCCACGAGATGTTTTTTTTTTTAATACCGTTGAATAACGTTCTTTTAAGTTTTTGTAGCTACTTTTTAAGTAACCTGCATTCAAATTGTGCAATACATCAGGAGCTAAAGCAGATCACGTTCTCCAGAACAGCTGAGCCAGTCACATTATGAAGCTTCCCGTAGTTCCCCAGAACAGCTGAGCCAGTCACATTATGAAGCTTCCCATAGTTCCCCAGAACAGTTGAGCCAGTCACATTATGAAGCTTCCCGTAGTTCCCCAGAACAGTTGAGCCAGTCACATTATGAAGCTTCCCATAGTTCCCCAGAACAGTTGAGCCAGTCACATTATGAAGCTTCCCATAGTTCCCCAGAACAGTTGAGCCAGTCACATTATGAAGCTTCCCATAGTTCCCCAGAACAGTTGAGCCAGTCACATTATGAAGCTTCCCGTAGTTCCCCAGAACAGCTGAGCCAGTCACATTATGAAGCTTCCCGTAGTTCCCCAGAACAGTTGAGCCAGTCACATTATGAAGCTTCCCATAGTTCCCCAGAACAGTTGAGCCAGTCACATTATGAAGCTTCCCATAGTTCCCCAGAACAGTTGAGCCAGTCACGTTTGTTTGTAAATAGCACAACGGGAGAGGCTGTATACAGGCATTGTATAATAATAATGAAGACATCAAAACAACACATATGGAATTATGTAGTAAGCAAAAAAAATAGATTTTAGATTCTTCAAATCAGCCACCCTTTGCCTTGATGACAGCTTTGCAAAGGGCACCTATTTGTAGATTTTTTTTTATTTTTTAAAGCAGATATCGAATATCCCTTTGAAATGGTTAAGTTATTAATTACACTTTGGATGGTGACATCCAGTCACTACAAAGATAAAGGAGTCCTTCCTAGCTTAGTTGCCAGAGAGGAAGGAAACTGTTCAGGAATTCCAACCTGAGGCCAGTGGTGACTTTAAAATACAGAGTTTAATGGCTGTGATAGGAGAAAACTGAGGATGGATCAACAACATTCTAGATACTCCACAATACTAACCTAAATTACAGTGAAAAGGAAGCCTGTACAGAATAAAAATATACCAAAACATGAATCCTGTTAACAATAAGGCACTAAAGTAAAATTACTGCATGTGGTGGCTGCATCATGTTATGGATATGCTTGTCATAGGCAAGGACTAGGGAGTTTTTTAGGATAAAAATAAGCTGAATAGAACTAAGCACAGGCAAAATCCTAGAGGAAAGCCAGGTTCAGTCTGCTTTTCAACAGACACTGGGAGACTAATCCACCTTTCAGCAGGACAATAACTTAAAACACAAGGCCAAAAAATATACACTGGAGTTGCTTACCAAGACAACATTGAATATTCACGAGTAGATACAGTTTGACTTAAATTGGCTTGAAAATCTATTGTAATACTTGCAAATGGCTGTCTAGCAATGATAAACAATCAACTAATGTGTATAATCCAGGTGTGCAAAGACAACACAGCTGTACTCACTGCCAACGGTGATTCTAACATGTATTGACTCAGGGGTGTGAATAGTTATGTAATTGAGATATTTCTGCATTTCATTTTCAATACATTTAACATTTCAACAAAAATCTCACTGTGGTTATGGGGTATTGTGTGTAGATGGGTGAGAATTGTTATTTAATCCATTTTGAATTCAGGCTGTAAGAACAAAAAGTGGAATAAATCAAGGGGTATGATAACTCTCTGAAGGCACAGTATAATCTTACCCAGATTAACAATGTAATCGTGTTCAAGGCAAAGTGCCCTCTAAAATAATCAGCAGCAGAGTGAAGGTAGAGGAGAGTCATTTTATTCTTTCATGCATTTTTAAGTAAAAAGTCCTTTTAACAAGGCACCAGACGTCGAACAACTGAGAAGGTCACAAAACCAAATCTCTGCTACCTTGGCCAGCGCTGATGAAAAAAAATCTCAGGGGAAGTGTGTGTGTGTGTGTGTGTGTCAAGCCCAGAGGAAAGAAAAGGAGGGGAGCTGACGTTGCAGCCTGGGCTTTAGTGGAGGCCGGGCGAGGTCATGGCTCAGCCTGGGCTTTAGTAGCGGGCCGGGTGAGGTCATGGCTCAGCCTGGGCTTTAGTAGCGGGCCGGGTGAGGTCATGGCTCAGCCTGGGCTTTAGTAGCGGGCCGGGCGAGGTCATGGCTCAGCCTGGGCTTTAGTAGCGGGCCGGGTGAGGTCATGGCTCAGCCTGGGCTTTAGTAGCGGGCCGGGTGAGGTCATGGCTCAGCCTGGGCTTTAGTGGAGGCCGGGCGAGGTCATGGCTCAGCCTGGGCTTTAGTGGAGGCCGGGTGAGGTCATGGTGCAGCCTGGGCTTTAGTAGCGGGCCGGGCGAGGTCATGGCTCAGCCTGGGCTTTAGTAGCGGGCCGGGCGAGGTCATGGCTCAGCCTGGGCTTTAGTAACGGGCCGGGTGAGGTCATGGTGCAGCCTGGGCTTTAGTGTAGGCCGGGCGAGGTCATGGCTCAGCCTGGGCTTTAGTAGCGGGCCGGGTGAGGTCATGGCTCAGCCTGGGCTTTAGTGGTGGCCGGGCGAGGTCATGGCTCAGCCTGGGCTTTAGTGGAGGCCGGGTGAGGTCATGGTGCAGCCTGGGCTTTAGTAGCGGGCCGGGCGAGGTCATGGCTCAGCCTGGGCTTTAGTAGCGGGCCGGGCGAGGTCATGGCTCAGCCTGGGCTTTAGTAACGGGCCGGGTGAGGTCATGGCTGCAGCTTGGGCTTTAGTAGTAGGCCGGGCGAGGTCATGGCTCAGCCTGGGCTTTAGTAGCGGGCCGGGTGAGGTCATGGCTCAGCCTGGGCTTTAGTGGTGGCCGGGTAAGGTCATGGCTCAGCCTGGGCTTTAGTAGCGGGCCGGGTGAGGTCATGGCTCAGCCTGGGCTTTAGTAGCGGGCCGGGTGAGGTCATGGTGCAGCCTGGGCTTTAGTGGTGGCCGGGTGAGGTCATGGCTCAGCCTGGGCTTTAGTAGCGGGCCGGGTGAGGTCATGGTGCAGCCTGGGCTTTAGTGGTGGCCGGGTGAGGTCATGGCTCAGCCTGGGCTTTAGTGGTGGCCGGGTAAGGTCATGGCTCAGCCTGGGCTTTAGTAGCGGGCCGGGTGAGGTCATGGTGCAGCCTGGGCTTTAGTGGTGGCCGGGTGAGGTCATGGCTCAGCCTGGGCTTTAGTGGAGGCCGGGCGAGGTCATGGCTCAGCCTGGGCTTTAGTAGCGGGCCGGGCGAGGTCATGGCTCAGCCTGGGCTTTAGTAGCGGGCCGGGTGAGGTCATGGCTCAGCCTGGGCTTTAGTGGAGGCCGGGCGAGGTCATGGTGCAGCCTGGGCTTTAGTAGCGGGCCGGGCGAGGTCATGGCTCAGCCTGGGCTTTAGTAGCGGGCCGGGCGAGGTCATGGCTCAGCCTGGGCTTTAGTAGCGGGCCGGGCGAGGTCATGGCTCAGCCTGGGCTTTAGTAGCGGGCCGGGCGAGGTCATGGCTCAGCCTGGGCTTTAGTAGCGGGCCGGGCGAGGTCATGGCTCAGCCTGGGCTTTAGTAGGGGGCCGGGCAAGGTCATGGCTCAGCCTGGGCTTTAGTAGCGGGCCGGGCGAGGTCATGGCTCAGCCTGGGCTTTAGTAGCGGGCCGGGCGAGGTCATGGCTCAGCCTGGGCTTTAGTGGCGGGCCGGGTGAGGTCATGGCTCAGCCTGGGCTTTAGTGGAGGCCGGGTAAGGTCATGGTCCCTGAATCTAGAGCACAGATGGGAAAATTCCCCACTAATGACAGGCCTGCTTCACAACACCCACACAGTAGGCGTAACGGAATACAACCAACGGGATTACGATTCCAACGGACTGTCAGGGCTGCCAAAGCAAGAGGAGGAGTAGAAAAGAGAAACCCAATAAGGAAATGGGGGGGAACAGGAAGATTGTAAAAGGCTTTAGTAGCTTCATAAAGAGACAAACACAGATGGTGTGTGTTCTGTTCAGGCATGAAGCAGATAGTTTCATCCATCTGATGCATGATGTCATTGATGATGACATGGTGTTTTCTGTTATGGAATTCTCCCTCTCTCAGGGTTCAGAGAACAGACGCCCCCCCTCCCTCTCTCAGGGTTCATCGGAGAACAGACGCCCCCCCTCCCTCTCTCAGGGTTCATCGGAGAACAGACGCCCCCCCCTCCCTCTCAGGGTTCATCGGAGAACAGACGCCCCCCTCCCTCTCTCAGGGTTCATCAGAGAACAGACGCCCCCCTCCCTCTCTCAGGGTTCATCAGAGAACAGACGCCCCCCTCCCTCTCTCAGGGTTCATCAGAGAACAGACGCCCCCCTCCCTCTCTCAGGGTTCATCAGAGAACAGACGCCCCCCTCCCTCTCTCAGGGTTCATCGGAGAAATGACGCCCCCACATGTGAAACTTTAATCCCACCCATTCATCACTCCCCCACCATCACTCCCCCACCCTCCCCCATTCATCACTCCCCCACCCTCCCCCATTCATCACTCCCCCAGTACTTCCCATTCATCACTCCCCCACCCATCACTCCCCCATTCATCACTCCCCCCCCCCTCATCACTCCCCCAGTACTTCCCATTCATCACTCCCCCACCATCACTCCCCCATTCATCACTCCCCCATTCATCACTCCCCCATTCATCACTCCCCCATTCATCACTCCCCCATTCATCACTCCCCCACCCTCCCCCATTCATCACTCCCCCACCCTCCCCCATTCAAGACTCCCCCACCATCACTCCCCACCCTCCCCCTTCATCACTCCCCACCCTCATCACTCCCCCACCATCACTCCCCCACCCTCCCCCATTCATCACTTCCCCACCCTCCCCCACTCATCACTCCCCCAGTACTCCCACCCCCCCTGCACGTGATCTAAATGTTTGCCAGCTCTATCTTATAACTATTGAGGAGTTAACTGTCTCAAATGTGATAAATGCTCTGTATTTGGTTTGCTAATTTAGTAGCTAGTTATCTAGCTAAGAGGTTAGCTTCTTGCAAAATCAAGCTTCTCTTGGTAGAGAACAGAGAATGCCCTTCTGGATCAAGAGCCTTGCTGTCTAATATTTGTTTTGGGCGTACCGCAAACTGTGAGTAGCATTTTTTTTGTTACTTGTATAACTGAGCTAAAATGTCTGTCCTGCAGACATTGTGTGTCTGAGACTGTATAAAATGTTGCGCTCATTAGCATTTAGCTAGCATTTTCGATGGGATTTTACATGTACTTGTTAGCATTGCTAACCTTCAGATAACAGAGGCTCAGTGGAGTTTGAAAATAGCTCCCCTTGTGTTCAGTGCCAGTATTAATTAAATATCCCAGGACAGCACAAGGTCGGTATGACAATCTGGATACTGCCCGAGCCTACTCAGTACAGTGTTTACTGTGTATTACTAAGCTTTCACTTTGTAATGGATTGTATTCACCTCTGTCACACACACACAGGTCTAGGATCTACACCACACACCCTGTGGTCTCCTTCATGTGCGGATATGGATATTTATTTCCCACTCACTAACATCAAGGCTCTCCTCTGTAGCCCACTTCACTTCAGGCTAGTAAGTATATGTTAAGAACACAGCTTAAAAATCACTCCCCCCCCCCCCGAGTCTACCAAAGTTACACCACATAATGATGTTCACAAAATATATCTGCGTTCTAGGTTGTCGGTCTAAAAATAGAGCGCAGCTTGCTTTTGGTGTGCAGTTGAGAGATTCTGCACCAGGAGCGTATACATCTCCCCCAACAGAACATGGCGCTGACTTGTCATTCTCTCTGGAACTTTCCAGGCGTTCTGGAATCAACAGAAGCCCTTTGATGAGGAGAAACATTCTTTCAGTTATTTTTTTTTTGTCAGGTTTGACGAACCAGGCTAGGTAATTCTGTCTTCTGTTTAAAAAAAATAAAAACACCTGTTCATTAAACTATTCAGATGTGTTCTGTATAAAAGCTTGTTTATCCAACATTTAATTGGTCTAGCTTGCTAATTTGTTAAAAAGAATGTCATACATTATGTAATAAGAGAAGAACGCATTGTGGCCTCGTGGTTTGTGGGTTTTGAAAAGACACTGGCTCTCGTGTTTTAAAAAGAGCCTCCTGTTATTCCGACCCTGCTCTATAAACTTCCACGAGTAGACTGCCTCAAAACAAGCAACCATGCTTTTACAAGGAAATTATATTTGCCATAGGACCACTGGCATGCAATAATGAGCTCTAGACCAATGTCACAAGACCCAAAGTGTGGGGTGGGACCTTATGACATCACTTATGACAGACCTATGACTGATTGTTTACGACACTTGACTATATATTTATTAATTCCATTGTTTCCAAACCTTTCCTCAGATAACCCCAACCAGCCAGTTCCACTTACTTGAAGTATTCCAATACAAGGTGACTTGATATCATTTTTTGGGGGGGGGGGGGGACTAATCATCAAGCCTTTCGGTAGTTGAATCAGGTGTGCTAGTTCTGAATAGATCAAACATGTAGAACTAGATAGCTGAGGGTACTCGGGGATAGGTTGGAGAAACATGGAAACTATGAGCACTTAAATAAAAAAAAAACAGGGCTCACCATCCCTTTGATCCTTAAATTAGCCAAAACAAGTCAGGAGTACTACCACTGTGTAGCTTAGCCCTACTCTTCCCATCTTTCCCTCCAAGTCGGTAGTGACCATGACTAGAAGATAAAGGGAGGTGGTTGGTTTTAGGTCAGATATTTATGAACCTAGAGAGAGAGGATGACACTGTCTACGGCTCTGGGATGGCACTAGCATCTAGCCTGAGATTCTTGCTAGGTTCAGAGAGAGTTCGAGGCAATCAGCTAACTAACTAATCATTCAATCCCCAGGAAGTGTTTAAAAAAAAAAAAAAATGAAATAAAATGTTTCAAATTCAAGTGGGCCAGAGTCGTCAGCACCTGGCTGTTGGCAACTTGGCATCAATGAGATATTAAACAGATGTGCAGTAGTGAGAGCTTGATATTTAGTTTGAGAAGGCCATGTAAAAAAAAAAAAAACATAATCCGGCCATATACTAAATCAGACCGACAGGGTAGTGGTGAGGCATTGGAGCCCAGAGATAAAATAGTCCCGTAGCATATTTTTTTTTTTTTAAACAGGTTAGTCTGACTGACTTAAGAGTATTCATTCCTTGTTTTTATTTTTCGATTTATTCCTCGTTAATATATTAAATAAATACATCCGATAAAAAATCTCTGCATTATTGGGAAGGGCCCGTAAGTAAGAATTTGACTGTTAGTCTACACCTGTAGTTTACGAAGCATTTCACTGTTAGTCTACACCTGTTGTTTACGAAGCATTTCACTGTTAGTCTACACCTGTTGTTTACGAAGCATTTCACTGTTAGTCTACACCTGTTGTTTACAAAGCATTTCACTGTTAGTCTACACCTGTTGTTTACCAAGCATTTCACTGTTAGTCTACACCTGTTGTTTACGAAGCATTTCACTGTTAGTCTACACCTGTTGTTTACGAAGCATGTGACAAATAACATTAGATATGATTTTAGACAACTTCATGGCATCACATGGGAGGAGAATACAAATCACATTTACAATTTACCGTGAAAATGCTTACTTACACACGTTTAAAACAACTGTGTTCAGGTCTACCCGGGGACAGTCTAATAGAGCAGTACTGTTTCTCAAAACCTCTACTCCAGTACACACGTTTAAAACTGTGTTCAGGTCTACCCGGGGACAGTCTAATAGAGCAGTACTGTTTCTCAAAACCTCTACTCCAGTACACACGTTTAAAACTGTGTTCAGGTCTACCCGGGGACAGTCTAATAGAGCAGTACTGTTTCTCAAAACCTCTACTCCAGTACACTAGCACAGCTGATTTAGTCACCTGATCATCACAATCATTTAGCTGTGTGTTAGTTCTGGAGTACATCAAGGAACATTGGACTGGCTAGGGTGAGGGGGGGGGGTGAGGGGGGTACTCCGGAAAGAGGTTTGTGAAACACTTCTGTAGCACACACACAAGTAGAATTGTGATCCTAACAGGGACTGTTATTTTAGGACATCATGACTTCTTCTGATGAAATACCTACTAGACAAGACTTGGGGCTGCTGAGGGAGGGATGGCGCAGGGCCCAGGGCAGGGACGGGAGGGAGGGAGGGAGGGACGGTGTAAGACCGCCCCTGCCAGCTGACTCAGTGTGTTAGACAGCCTTTTAGAGACTTGACTGAGTGTACGGTCAACCTCCATCCTCTCAGATCCAGCTTAAATGTCAGGGAGTGGAGAGATTCAGGTTATGCTGTGTGCGACCCAGGTTATGCTGGGTGCGACCCAGGTTAGTGCGTGTAGATCGACCCAGGTTATGCTGTTGTCGACACTCAAGGTTATGCTGTTGTCGACCCAGGTCTATGCTAGTGTCGAGCCCAGGTTCATGCGTGTGTCGACCCAGGTTATGCTGTGTCGACCCAGGTTATGCTGTGTCGACCCAGGTTATGCTGTGTCGACCCAGGTTATGCTGTGTCGACCCAGGTTATGCACTGCTCTTGCAATACATCAGTTAATTCAGTATTGTAGTGGAGAGAAGAGAGAGGTAAAGGTAAAAAATATATATACCTGAATAAAAAACAGACCCAACTCAAATCGACTTTATCAGGAACACAACCTGAAATGAACAGTAACAAGTGCAGGTGCTCCAATCAGAACGGTCTGAGCTGCAATATGGAAACACTGGGTGTTTTAACAACGAAACCGCCAGAGAAACTGCTCCGAGCTGACGCACGACGGCGAGGTATGCCAGCCTCAGCCTCCATTCGACCAACAGACTCGACTGACCTCATTTCTCCCACAACTCAATTTGCCGGACAAACTCCTGTCTGGCAAGTGTGAAAGGCAAGAATGAAGCACTAGTTAGGCCACGCGCCTCCAGAAGCAGGGACTTGGACAACTTTTGCTCGTCCTCGTTCACACAAACTACCTACCTTGGCCTCTTTTTACAGTACCAGTCAAAAGTTTGGACACACCTAATCATTCCAGGGTTTTTCTTTATTTTTACCATTTTCAACATGGTAGAATAATAGTGAAGACATCAAAACTATGAAATAACACGTATTGAATCATGTAGTAACCAAAAAAAGTGTTAAACAAATCAAAACATATATTTTAGATTCTTCAAAGTAGCAACCCTTTGCCTTGACAGCTTTGCACTCTTGGCATTCTCTCAACCTGGTTCATCTGGAATGCTTTTCCAAGTCTTGAAGAAGTTACTACATATGCTGAGCACTTGATAGCCGATTATCCTTCTGGTACTGTATATCAGGGTCATATTTATTAGTCCTCAACAAAAAAATACCTTTACATAAGTATTCAGACCCTTTGCTATGAGACTCGAAATTGAGCTCAGGTGCATCCTGTTTCCATTGATCGTCCTTGAGATGTTTCTACAACTTGGAGTCCACCTGTGGTAAATTCAAATGATTGGACATGATTTGGAAAGGCACACACCTGTCTATATAAAAGGTCCCACCGTTGACAGTGCATGTCAGAGCAAAAACCAAGCCATGAGGTCGAAGGAATTGTCCGTAGAGCTCCATGACAGGATTGTGTCTAACCACAGATCTGAGGATGGGGTACCAAAACATTACTGCAGGTCCCCAAGAACACAGTGACCTCCATCATTCTGAAATGGAAGAAGTTTGGAACCGCCAAGACTCTTCGAAGAGCTGGCCGCCTGGCCAAACTGAGCAATCGGGGGAGAAGGGCCTTGGTCGGGGAGGTGACCAAGAACCCTATGGTCACTGACAGAGCTCTAGAGTTCCTCTGTGGAAATGGGAGAACCTTCCAGAAGGACAACCATCTCTGCAGCACTCCACCAAATCAGGCCTTTATGTTAGTGGCCAGATGGAAGCCACTCCTCTGTAAAAAGGCACATGAGAGCCCGCTTGGAGGTTGCCAAAAGGCACGTAAAGGACTCTCAGACCATGAGAAACAAGATTCTCTGGTCTGATGGTGTGGGGATGTTTTCCAGCGGCAGGGACTGGGAGATTAGTCAAGATTGAGGGAAAGATGAGCAAAGTACAGAGTGTTCAGGATCTGACTGGGGTGAAAGTTCACCTTCCAACAGGACAACGACCCTAAGCACACAGCCAAGACAATGCAGGAGTGGCTCCAGGACAAGTCTCCGAATGCCCTTGAGTGGCCCAGCCAGAGCCCGGACTTGAACAATACTGGATATAGACATGAAAATTGCTGAGCAGCGACACTCCCCATCCAACCTGACAGAGCTTGACAGGATCTGCTGAGCAAAATATGCCAAGCTTGCAGCGTCATACCCAAGAAGCCTCGAGGCTGTAATTGCTGCTTCAACAAAGTAATGAGTAAAGGGTCTGAATACTTATGTAAAATGTGATAGTTTTTTATTTTTAAAACACGTACATTAAAAATAAAAAAAATTACCTGTTTTTGCATTGTCATTATGAGGTATTGTGTAGATTGATGACGGGGGGAGCAAATGTGTAAAAAGTCAAGGGGTCTGAATACTTTCACGAACTCAATCACTGTTCACATAAAAAAGACTGTTCAATGCATGGCTGAGCACATAGTGGTGTAGAGTAGGCCTATCAGAAAAGTGCAATGGTATTTATTAGCATTTAAATAAACACATTTTATGCAATTCTACAACACTTTATATATGACTTTATATATGACTGGAAACATTAGCAGAATCTTTTTTTTTATGCAACAAAAAAAGCCTATTCTACTGACGTTGTCTGATCCATATATACCGAACAAAAATATAAAAACGCAACATGTAAATGTGTTGGTCCCATGTTTCATGAGCTTAAATAAAATATCCATACACACAAAAAGTGTATCTCGCAAAACTTTGAGCACAACATTTGTTTACATCCCTGTTAGTGAGCATTTCTTCTTCGCTAAGATAATCCATCCACCTGACAGATGTGGCATATCAAGAAGTTGATTAAACAGCATGATCATTACACATGTGGACCTTGTGCTGGGGGCAATAAAAGGCCACTGAAAATGTGCAGTTTTGTCACACAACACAATGCCACAGACATAAGCTGCCTCCAACATCGTTTTAGAGAATTTGACAGTACTTCCAACTGGACTCAATGGCAGACCACGTGTAACCACGCCAGCCAAAGACCTTGTCATCCAGCTTCTTCACCTGCGGGATTGTCTGAAGGGGTGCTGGGGAGTATTTCTGTCTGTAATAAAGCCCTTTTGTGGGGAAAAACTCAATCTGATTGGCTGGGCCTGGCTCCTCAGTGGGTGGGCCCGAGGCCAACCCATGGCTGCACCCCCTGCCCAGTCATGTGAAATCCATAGATTAGGGCCTAATGAATTCATTTTAATTGACTGATTTCCTCATATGAACTGTAACTCAGTAAAATATTTTTTTAATTACTGCATGTTGCGTTTATATTTTTGTTCAGTATTACCCACCATTTTACAATGTGAGCTGGAGGCAGTATGCATTTTGAAAACCTACTAAATTGTTTGAAACCTGAATGTTTCACTTACATTGCGTGAAAATTCGACCATAGTCAAAAATTGTATTAAAATCATACGAGTATAGAGTATAGAAATAAATAAATAAATAAACTAATGTGAAAGCACCAGCCCCTGCCACACTGATACAACGTGATCATTGGTGGCTAAATAGATGGCCAATGCAGCAGTTGGCCTATAAACTTCCATTGTCAAGCATTTCGCTACACTCGCATTAATAATCGGCTAACCATGTGTATGTGAGAAATAGAAATTTGATTTGTCAACTAAGTAAAAATAGCCTACATAAAGCTGACAAATAACAAATATTTACTGATGAAAAGTCGGTTCCTGTCCATCACATTCATCCCTTTCTAAATCGGCCTTGACTTGAGTTGTCTAGTGATGAGCAACATCGTATGAAAAAATCAACTGGATCCATCCTGAAGCTGTATCAACTAACCTATTCCACTGGATATATGGGGATCATCAGATTACGATGATATTTTGCTCTTGGTGAATATCGAAGCGGTGATTGTTGGAAAGATTTTTCAAAATAGCCTAATACTTCCTCGCAGCTAACTCAGACTTAGCCTGCCCCGGAGCAGGTTAGTTCTGAAGGATTTGTTGCCATAGAAATTTACCTGGATAAAAAGGTCAGCCACTTTCGTGGTACAGGTTATCCCGAGTTGATCGAGTTGACCTCGGTAGGCTAACTCCTCAAACCTATCCCAAACCTTAATCCTTCTGAGGTTAATACCTAACCTTAAGATTATCATTATTTATTTCACTTAGGCTCCCAGCCCGAACACGCAGGACTAAGATTTGTGTACCCTTCAAATCACACCTGTAACAGAGTGACACAGACATTTTTTAAGTGAAAGAATCTGAGTCTAACATAAGCCAATGAATGCAAAGTTGAACAAACCACCTTTTGACGGTTTGTGCCGTAAATCTGTTACCAAACTTTGAATATGAACTGTTCAAGTAAATGTGTTTGTGACATTTTTATGTAGACATATTTTTTTTTAAGTAGTCCTTGTGCATAGAGTTGTATGGTTTGTTTAACTTTGCAATCTCTGGTTTTTGTTTGACAAACATTTTAAAGTGAAAAATATGAGTCTCAATGTCACTCTGTTATTGTGAAATTAACCTGAACCAGAGATCAAAACAGAGAACTTGGTCGAAGCAAGGACTGCTTGTTTGTGTAAAGATATGGAAATAACCCTGCCGACTTTGAGCTTGTCAGTGTTGACATTCTTGGAACACATGTTCAGTGAGTGGCTGTGGAGAAATCAGGGCTGTCCCCTCTCCCCCCCAAAAATGTGTTGGTTAACCAAGAGTCATCTGTTCTTTCGACATTTTAAACATCTATTTTTCCATATAGACACATCCTGTGTTTGAATAAAATCAACTATATGCACTGAGCTTGTCTGATGCTTTAAGCACACAGTTTGATTAAATATTTAAAAAGACACAATTGTCTCAAGAGGTCAAGATAACCAGAAGAACAAAAATTTAAAAACAGTTCGACCCTCCTCCCGCTGCTGCTGGCTTTCACAGATTCTGCTGTTAGGGAGTATTTCCTCGCCACCGTGCTTCTGCATTGCTTGCTGTTTGGGGGTTTTAGGCTGGGTTTCTGTATAAGCACTTTGTGACATCGGCTGATGTGTTAAAAAAAAAAAAAAAAAAAAAAGCTTTATAAATACATTTGATTGATTGAAATTTGATTGTTACGCTCCTGAAGTTGCCGTTAATAGGCTACACCTGATGTTTGCACCCTTTTCCATTTGGAGCGACAATTTATTTTACCATTCTACGTGCCAGTTATGATTTTTCAATTGCACATTTTTTGTAGAACAGTTTCATTTCAATTATAATAATGTCTTCGTATGTCAAAACCATTGTCATGTTTGTTCATGTAAATTCTAAATCCAAATAAATAAAATCTAAAAAAAAGTTTGTATGATAGGCTACACCGTGAGCCATTGGCAGCTAAAGAAGCCAGAATTGGGCCTATATATACCAACGCAAGTAACTTCTATTGCCCAAAAATAAAAACATTGCAGGTTTAAAATATTCTGATAAATATCATTGGCTACACATGGACATTTGCTTATGTTCATTTCTGTACTCCGCCTGTCTGCAACGAAATTGAAACATTGTATTAACTATCAACTGGGTCCACCCAGAAGATCAGCTAGCAAACCTGCAAAATTGTATCAACTATTCTGGGCCCTGCACCAGTGACCAGTGAGCTTCCTGCACCAGTGAGCTTCCTGCACCAGTGAGCAGTGAGCTTCCTGCACCAGTGAGCAGTCTCCACCAGTGAGCAGTGAGCTTCCTCCACCAGTGAGCTTCCTGCACCAGTGAGCAGTGAGCTTCCTGCACCAGTGAGCAGTGAGTTTCCTGCACCAGTGAGCAGTGAGTTCCTCGCACCAGTGAGCTCCTTGCACCAGTGAGCTCCTTGCACCAGTGAGCTCCTTGCACCAGTGAGCTCCTTGCACCAGTGAGCAGTGAGCTCCTTGCACCAGTGAGCAGTGAGCTCCTTGCACCAGTGAGCAGTGAGCAGTGAGTTCCTTGCACCAGTGAGCAGTGAGCGTCCTGCACCAGTGAGCAGAGAGTTTCCTGCACCAGTGAGCAGAGAGTTTCCTGCACCAGTGAGCAGAGAGTTTCCTGCACCAGTGAGCAGAGAGTTTCCTGCACCAGTGAGCAGAGAGTTTCCTGCACCAGTGAGCAGAGAGTTTCCTGCACCAGTGAGCAGTGAGCGTCCTGCACCAGTGAGCAGTGAGCGTCCTGCACCAGTGAGCAGAGAGTTTCCTGCACCAGTGAGCTCTGAACAGATGGCTGTATATGCACAAGGGATACAAAGTAATCAGTTGTTTTATGACGTTTCCACTGGATCAGAGCATGGCATCTTCCCCTTTCACACCGAGGCTCGGTGGTTATCGAAAGGGAGAGAGCTGGAAATATTTTTCATATACATTGAGGAACTATTGTCATTCTCAATGGATGTAAAGAACAGACTTTGTTTACTTGCTGTTTGAGGTGAAGAAAACATTACTTTGAGAAGCTCCACAGCTCATTAATGGTGGTGAGTTAAGACCATCAGAAATACTATCAGATCCACAAATGGGCACATTTATACATTTGTGCGCAGGCCAGGTAGCCTACTTCAATGTGTAATCAGGTGTGCGTTCATACTCAACATTGACAGGAGCACTCCAAAAAAAAAAAAAAAGAGACGATGAATAACTTGGCAAAATTTTTACATGGAATGAAATAAACCCAAGTGTAGCATAGGTTTGGAGCTCTGCAAACAACACGTCGACAACGACAAACGGTAAACGACGGTAAATGACTAATAATATATTGAATGCGTTTATAAATTAAAAATGACGGGTACTAAATGGTCAATGTACTACTGGTGATATATATATATAAAATGGAGAAACAAAAAAGGACAAAACAATTCACACAATGAAGTTATGGAACAATGAATGAGCATGACTTCACGGGAAAGAGCACATTGTGGAGAGAGACACACCATGTGCATCTTAGCAACACTTTCGTTCTTCTTGACTCAACATTTTAAAATTATACCCAAGACATATTATATTCACACCTACTGTAGGCCTAAGGAACTCACACAACCGGCGTCAGGTCCAAGGCAGGCGCCATTTATAGAAAACCAACGCAATTTCGAAACGGATGCAATCTAACTTTTTTTAAATACATTTTATCAAGGCAAATAAATGCCTTACGTTGCCGGTCTTACATGCTGACCACACCGCTCGTGTTACGTGCAAAATAAATGTACACATACATGTTTATTCAATCATTGCATCCAAACTGCTCACGAGCATCTGCATAGCCAGGCGCTAAAATATCACTATTTGTGACGCTTGACGCTGCAAGTCCTGCCTCTCCCATCTCCTCATTGGTTTTTAGGAGCATATACCCACGTGGGTGATTGAAAGATGAACTGAGGTCCACACTCCAGTCCAGTTGGTGGTGGTAATGCACCTTAAAGTTGGTGGCCAACCGCCATATAAAGTCCAAAGAAGAAGCCTGAAGGATGAGCGATGATCTAGAACGAACTTCGTGTACCGTTTTATCTGTAGATGGAATGTCAGAGTAGAGGACCTTGTGCATTTCAGGTAAAATAACAACCCAATGTTTATATCCCAGGACAAATTAGCTAGCAACAGCAAGGTAGCTAGCTAATTTGCCATGAATGCTTTTAGACCTGTCCCCAAACTAATATAGTTGGCTCTGAGTTTGACCATGCTGGTCATTTATGAACATTTGAACATCTTGGCCATGTTCTGTTATAATCTCCACCCGGCACAGCCAGAAGAGGTCTGGCCACCCCTCATAGCCTAGTTCCTCTCTAGGTTTCTTCCTAGGTTTTGGCCTTTCTAGGGACTTTTTCCTAGCCACCGTGCTTTTACACCTGCATTGCTTGCTGTTTGGGGTTTTAGGCTGGGTTTCTGTACAGCACTTTGAGATATCAGCTGATGTAAGAAGGGCTTTATAAATACATTTGATTCTGAGTTAGTTTTGATATTTCTACCTGCGTGCCCTGATCGCGTCTGGTGTGGCTGGACAAAAATCAACATGTGAATGCGCGCGCCCGATCTAGTCAGCATGTTAAGAGTGATGGACCGTGCCATCCCCGGCGGACTCAACGAGTTAGTCCACTGAGACAGGCGCAAAATCATACAAGTGTCTCTCTGGTGTCATGAAGATTTATCAAATTTGCAACCGCTCTAAAAAATAAAAATAAATTTAATCTATTAAAATCTATCCAACAACACAGCCAATCAACCAAATAATCAACTAAATGGGGTCAGCACTAGGATAAATAAACCACACTGGCTGTGGAGAAAAATAATAACACTCTGTCTACATCCCAATCAGCACCCTATTCCCTACATAAAGTGGTGGCCAATAGGGGTCAGGTCAAAAGTAGTGCACTATAATAGGGAATAGGGTGTAAATTGGGATCAAGCCCATGTCTGTTCTCACTTGTCAGTGGAACAATGTGGCCGTTTCCTTTTTTTTTTTAAACGCTCAATTCATTCGATTCGACAAAGATATGGTCTGTTTCGCGGCATGACTTCCAATTCAGAGCAACACTTCTACAAACATTTAGGTTAGTTAAGTCAGCTATGGCAAACTTTGCCCAACATATATACAATAATCTTAATTTGATCGCACTGTTGTTGCAGGTCATTTAAATGCAAACGTGTAGTGTTTAAAAAAGGCTTCTGAAGTTTGTAATTTCCAATTAAAAATGTCACTTGATTTGCCAACTACAAATGTAACAACCCCTACAAAAATGTCTATTAATTATAATCCACATTTCCTGTAGCTACAGGATTATTTATAATTCAACACTAGTTTTAGGCTTGATAAGTGAGTACATGTGAAGGATTTGCCACAGACTCTCCTGGTTAACAGACAGTCCTCATTATAAATAATCTCTACCTTCTTGCCCTTTGTGCTGTTGTCTGTGCCCAATAATGTTTATACCATGTTTTGTGTTGATACCATGTTGTGCTGTCATGTGTTGCTGCCTTATCGTCTTTGGTCTCTCTTCATGTTGTAGTCTTTGGTCTCTCTTCATGTTGTAGTCTTTGGTCTCTCTTCATGTTGTAGTCTTTGGTCTCTCCTCATGTTGTAGTCTTTGGTCTCTCTTCATGTTGTAGTCTTTGGTCTCTCTTCATGTTGTAGTCTTTGGTCTCTCTTCATGTTGTAGTCTTTGGTCTCTCCTCATGTTGTAGTCTTTGGTCTCTCCTCATGTTGTAGTCTTTGGTCTCTCTTCATGTTGTAGTCTTTGGTCTCTCTTCATGTTGTAGTCTTTGGTCTCTCTTCATGTTGTAGTCTTTGGTCTCTCTTCATGTTGTAGTGTTGTCTCACTTGTCGGGATGTGTGTTTTGTCCTATATTTTTTATTTTTAATCCCAGCCCCTGTCCCCGTAGGAGGCCTTTTGGTAGGCAGTCTGTAAATAAGAATCTGTTCCTAACCGACTTGCCTAGTTAAACGGTTAAATAAAATGATAGACCAAGAATGAGAACGTTTGAGGCATCTCATTTTGTTCACCTGCAATTAATCAAAAATACACTATTCTGTGCAAATCAATTAATCCACAACAGTCCAGCTATCTTTTTCTTTTTTAGTCTTTCCGAAGCGCCAAAGTTCACTTGGCCCGATGCCCACCCAAACCCCAATGGGATGAATAATGAGACATCCCACGACCCATAATGCTCTGGTCAAAAGTAGCACACTATGTAGGGAATAGGGTGTCATAGGGCTCTGGTCAAAAGTAGCACACTATGTAGGGAATAGGGTGTCATAGGGCTCTGGTCAAAAGTAGCACACTATGTAGGGAATAGGGTGTCATTTGGGATGCCGTAAATAAGTTGGTTGGTCGGAAAATAATTCATTTGGAATAACACAAAAGAGACAATGATGATTATATAGAGAGACGGATAGAGAAGGGTTGAATGATCCAGCACAAAGGATAGACCGCTCCGTCATGGGACCCAGAGAGAGAGAGCTGCATCGTACCAGCAGCATTCTTTATAGGGTACAAGAGCAGGACAAAAGGAGCCACAATCCACCCATTCATTATCAGTTACAGTATGCTAATAATGTAGATGGATGGGTAACAGGCAGCATTTTACCCACAGTTAGTCTCAGCAAAGACAAATAAATCAAATGGAGTCAAAGCATTTGAACTAATATTTGCAAATGAAGGCTGTAGTCATTAACCATCATTCATACATTATCAATTCAATATACCCCATTCTTATGACTGTATGCTGCTTTTAGGTCTTAGGGTTTTTTTTTTGCGGTTTGGGCCAGTTCTGACCAACACGTTGGTGTACAAAGTACTCTGTGAACGTTACAGGGTCCAGTACCTTGTAGTGGCAGAAAGTCCTCTCTGCTACCACTCTGTCAGTAGAGCTGATTTCAAGTCAGGTTTCACTCTCCACATTTGCATAGGGAGTGACGTGTCACATTTCCTGCCCATCCAGACAAAATCACTGATTTCTTCTGCCTGTGAGCGACGGAGCCTGGGAGACGGCATATTAAAGGGGGACTGTCTAGTGAATCCAGAAATGGTGGTTTCATCTCACTGTGGTATTCTCTGACAGATTTAGAGCTCTCAACATGAAAAAAATACTAAATCATTTCGTAGAATGGCGTACGTGGATAAGGCAGAAGGACATCGTTTTAACAATAAATAAAATAATCTGCACAATCTACCTTTTCCGTTTTTCAAATTGCCGGCGTCTTGAAGATAAAAATTGGGGTGGTGTGTACTGTGCTAATAATCATACAAAATAAAAATTACATTAAAAAAGATGGCGGTCTTAGCAAAACGAGGAATTTGTGGTAAGTGGATTGGAGCCGCCATCTTTATGCACCTCCGCTATTGAAATACGACCACTTTCTCTTGGTCACATGAGGAACGAAATCACTTTGTGCGTACAGCTGAAGTTGTCAAGAGTCCGTAGACATTCGAACGGTGTTTCTGCGTTGCTCAGAGGACGATCGGTTGAAAATGTTCTGTCGTCAGTTACATGAAATGGAGCCAAATTTGTACCATCACTAAATTACGATCATATTTATTTTACAGTTATAAAAAAGGTGAAGTCTTATAATAAGTGATTCATAATTTGATTTCAACTATTGATGAGTTCTAAACTTGAAATATTCTTATTAATCAAGTATCCTATTGTAATATTGAGTGGCATAATCTAGTTTTTACACCAGAAGTTAACGGGTATCTGTAAGGGTGAATGTATTGAGTAAAGGAAAGGCAATCACACGTGGCAGGCAATGATAAGGGTGGAGAGATGTGGTTTAGTGAGGAAAGGGGGGGGGGGGGTGCGAGGTCAGGACACGTTAAGGGAGAAGAAACAGTTTATTGCCCACGTCACTCAATTTCCTGCCTAGCAACAAAGATGTTGTTTAGAAAGAAGGACTGTTTGTTGTTTAGAAAAGGAGGACAGATACATCGATCGATCTACACACACTTCCCTGCAAAAGTATTCATCCCCCTTGGCGTTTTTTCTATTTTGTTGCATTACAACCTGTAATTTAAATGGATTTTTATTTGGATTTCATGTAATGGACACTTTTTATTTTTACAAACAAAACAGAAAAGTGGTGCATGCATATGTATTTACCCCCTTTGCTATGAAGCCCCTAAATGAAATCTGCTGCAACCAATTACCTTCAGAAGTCACATAATTAGTTAAATAAAGTCCACCTGTGTGCAAAGTGTTACATGATCTGTCACATGATCTCAGTATATATACACCTGTTCTGAAAGGCCCCAGAGTCTGCAACACCACTAAGCAAGAGGCAGCACCAAGCAAGCGGCACCATGAAGACCAAGGAGCTCTCCAAACAGGTCAGGGACAAAGTTGTGGAGAAGTACAGATCAGGGTTGGGTTACAAAAAAAATATCCGAAACTTTGAACAACCCACGGAGGAGCATCATTAAATCCATTATTTAAAAAATGAAAGAATATGGCACCACAACAAACCTGCCAAGAGAGGTCCGCCCACCAAAACTCAAAGAGGGCATTAATCAGAGAGGCAACAAAGAGACCAAAGATAACCCTGAAGGAGCTGCAAAGCTCCACAGTGGCGATTGGAATATCTGTCCATAAGACCACTTTAAGCCGTACGCTCAACAGAGCTGGGGTTAACGGAAAAGTGTCCAGAAAAAAATAAGCGAACATGTTTGGTGTTCGCCAAAAGGCATGTTGGAGACTCCCCAAACATATGGAAGAAGGTACTCTGGTCAGATGAGACTAAAATTGAGCTTTTTGGCCATCAAGGAAAACACTAGGTCTGGCCAAACCCAACACCTCTCATCAACCCGAGAACACTATCCCGTCACGTCTGGATGAAACCTGGCACCATCTCCAAGGTGAAGCATTGTGGTGGCAGCATCATGCTGTGGGGATGTTTTTCAGCGGCAGGGACTGGGAGACTAGTCAGGATCGAGGGAAAGATGAACAGAGCAAAGTACAGAGAGATCCTTGATAAAAACCTGCTCCAGAGCACTCAGGAGCTCAGACTGGGGCAAAGGTTCACCTTCCAACGGGACAACCACCTTAAGCACACAGCCAAGACAATGCAGGAGTGGCTTCTGGACAAGTCTCTGAATGTCCTTGAGTGGCCCAGCCAGAGCCCAGACTTGAACCCGACCGAACATCTCTGGAGAGACCTGAAAATAGCTGTGCAGCGACGCTCCCCATCCAACCTGACAGAGCTTGAGAGGATCAGCAGAGAAGAATGGGAAAAACTCTTCAAATACAGGTGTGCCAAGCTTGTAGCATCATACCCAAGAAGACTCGAGGCTGTAATCGCTGCCAAAAGGTGCTTCAACAAAGTACTGAATAAAGGGTCTGAATACTTATGTAAATGTGATATCAGCTTTAAATTTATAATAAATTAGCACATTTCTAAAAACCTGTTTTTGCCTTGTCAATATGGGGTATTGTGTGTAGATTGATGAGGGGGAAAACATTTATTTAATCAATTTCAGAATAAGGCTGTAACATAACAAAATGTGGAAAAAGTCAAGGGGTCTGAAAACCTTCCGAATTCACTGTATTACTATTTGTGCCTGAAAAAGGAACGTTCCAGAACTATGTAGCATTACTAGTTATTGTTCATGGTTATCTCATGAAAAAGTATTACTGTTGTGTATGTCTATTATATATATATATATATATATATATATATATATATAAAAACAAACTGAAGCCTTTCCAATCCAAGTTAAGTCCATATCCACTTAACATTTATTATACGTAGAATAAGGTCTACCATGTGCTGGACAAAAAAATATATATAATCAACGATGACACAATTCTATTACATCATTCTGTCATTTCTAGAATGGCCGTGGCTAATACTTGGGTCCGATAACCCCGCAGTGGTCCGTACCTCAACGATAAGTAGCAAAATGAGATCAAGTAGTGTCCCAAAATGGTAACCTAACCTTTATGTTGTGCACTATTTCTTGACTACTTTAAACCAGACCCAGAGCTCTGGTCAACAGTAGTGCACTACATAGGGGTTAGGATACCATTTTGAGACAAAGACACAGTTCGAAGCCCTGTGTTTTACTGTGACCACAGCAGCTGTGTGCATGGAAACCATTAGAAAACAAAACAGAAGAAAAACAGACTGAAAGCAGAGAGGGACTACATGGAAACCATGTTTACATGATAAGGGTCATTAGGGTCACAACAAAACGGAAGAAACTTCTTGGACTTATAAGAAAGAAGTCCTAGGGAAAAAATCCTGAGAAACTATTTTTTTTCTTCTTTTCTTTCAGTCGAAAACGTTTTCCATTGTGGGCCCCATTGAATACGACTCTAGCCAGCTGTAACCAACCAGGTTACTGGAGGTTATCCATCCAAATCCAGTTGTAACTAACCTGATTCAGCTTATCAGCCAAATTATTACAATCAGGTACACTACAGGATGGTAGCTCTCCAGGAACAGGGTTGGAGAGAAGACCTACAGGATGGTAGCTCTCTCCAGGAACAGGGTTGGAGAGAAGACCTACAGGATGGTAGCTCTCTCCAGGAACAGGGTTGGAGAGAAGACCTACAGGACGGTAGCTCTCTCCAGGAACAGGGTTGGAGAGAAGACCTACAGGACGGTAGCTCTCCAGGAACAGGGTTGGAGAGAAGACCTACAGGACGGTAGCTCTCCAGGAACAGGGTTGGAGAGAAGACCTACAGGATGGTGGCTCTCCAGGAACAGGGTTGGAGAGAAGACCTACAGGACGGTAGCTCTCCAGGAACAGGGTTGGAGAGAAGACCTACAGGATGGTAGCTCTCCAGGAACAGGGTTGGAGAGAAGACCTACAGGACGGTAGCTCTCCAGGAACAGGGTTGGAGAGAAGACCTACAGGATGGTAGCTCTCCAGGAACAGGGTTGGAGAGCCCTGATCTAGCCTCTCAGTTTGCGCTCATCTCTCAAAACAAAGGCCTCTGGTCAAGATACAAAAAGCTGATTACACAACAGAACAATGTTGAGGCTGTTTGTCGTGATCAAACTGAGTGAGTGTGTAGGGCAGGCTTGGTTTCTGAATTTTGCTGACAGAAAATTTAATTTAAAATAGTGACACCATCAGCATGTTCTGTGAGTGAAACTACAGGCTCACTTCCCTTTTTCTCTCTCAAATGCATCAACTGTACATACACGCAGAGGACTTTCCCAGGATGCATTGTGTTTTGTGGTAGTCCATTTAGACTTGGTAATAATGGTGATCTCCTATATACAAACATTATCTTACTATAAAAAAAGGGAATTCAAATCACAAAAATTTGTTTTAGGGCTGGGGGAAAAAAGCTCCTAAAGACAGGAAATAAATTCAACTGAGCACCATAAAACCTGAACTTCTCTCATGCAAAGCAAGGAACAATACAAGTTAAAACACAGAGAAGAACTTCTCTGGGCAAAGTAGGCTCAGCTGCTTCACTACATAGAGCACTAGACCAGAGTGTGTTCCCTATACAGGAAATATGGTGCCATTTGGAATGCACTTACACCTCATTGCCGTGGCTACGGACTAACACCGCAGGTGAGCGACTGACTGAGACCAGTGATACTGACAACCTGAAATGTCTGGTGTCGTTGATTTCGTAAAACAAAACAAAAAACACAACAAAAAAAAGGGCAGAGAGACATTTCCTCTTGGTCGGCTGTGCGACAGACAAGCTGACATTTGCAAGCCCAGCACTGTTACATAAACAGATGTAGGCTAGCTTGTCTGCCTGGTAGCTTTAAGGAAGGGGGAACAGAACCCTGATGGGGTGTGTGTGTCTGTTCGGTATTGGAGAAGGGATCAGACGGTCTCTTTCTGTGTTCCAAATTGCATCCTCTTCCCTATATAGTGCACTACTTTAGGGAACGGAATAGGGCTCTGGTCTAAAGTAGTGCACTATATAGGGAATAGGGCTCTGGTCTATAGTAGTACACTATATAGGGAATAGGGCTCTGGTCTATAGTAGTACACTATATAGGGAATAGGGCTCTGGTCTATATAGCGCACTACTATAGACCAGAGCACTATGTGCCCTGTGCAAATTTGAGACACAGACCATACCTGCTTACTTACTCAGTCTGCTACCAAAACACAAAATCAGCCTGAGGAGATTGGCTGGCTCCAGAAAGGAACCACCCCCCACCACCATTCTATCAGTCCTTTAATTCACTTTTATATATTGGCCCAAAATTTGATTTGACTATGTACTTACGGTCAACCACGTATCACATAACGTGAGTGTCAAGACGCAGAGGAGTTTTAGGCGATTGCCTGTGGCGAGAGGACAAGAGTAGGAAACCTAGTCAAGTCTGCTATCCCGTATAGGTGACAAGTGAGTCAGTCAACCTATAGCCTATGGGTCGAGGAAGAGAGATAGTAGGCCACGGGTGACTTCCTGTGACTAGATCCCATCTTGTCATTTCTGTAACCATCTCTGAGACAGTGACAGACCTCATCAGAGAGACTGAGAGCAATGTGGTGGGAGGAGAGTGGAAAAAACTAAGTTCTTGCTTATCACTAGATAAAACCACTGCAGTGTATGTGTGTGTGTGTCAGGGTTTCCGTTAGCCGGTAATAGCTGGCTTTTTGGTCGATAAATAAAAATTGGCGCTGGCAAAGTGTCTGGGACAAGGAAAAAAAAATCCCATTGCAAAAGAATGCCTTTTAGCCTTCCAGACAATGTAAATACATTTGAATGGTCATGCTTATCGGTTTAAAGGTCAATTTGCATAACTTCGCGGAATTAAATCGGCGCGTGTATTTTTCTTTAGTCGTTATGTATTTTATTTATCACAAGCCAACAGCATACAGATACAGAGCCTCGTTTGAGCGGGAAAATCATTTCACACAGCACGAGAGCAGCTGCTACAGCTTGTCAAACAGCTCACAATTTGCCGTTTGAGTGAAACGTGATTTTTTTTATTTTTATAAGCCTAATAATTGCACAACAATTCAAAATGCAATGACGTGTTAAAAATAGCAAAAAAAATGTGTCTATCAAAACTGTTTCTATTTCTCAACTGGTGATTGAAGCACGCTTCCCATTCGCCATTCAAGTGCATAGGCTCGAGCTCCTGAGTGGACACTGCATCTCAGTGCAAGAGCCGTCACTGCAGTCCCTGGTTCGAATCCAGGTTTGGCCGGGGGTAGGCCGTCATTGTAAATAAGAATTTGTTCTTAAACTGGACTTGCCTAGTTAAATAAAAAGGTTAAATTTTAAAATTTTAAAAATTAAAAATAGGCAATGGTAGGCAGACTTCAGTGCATCACACACCACTTTGCATTGAGCTGAAGTAGTATGAAAACATATTTAAAATTGTTTAAAACCTGAACGTTTTAGTTAATGTTATGAAACATGTCGTCTTACCTCGCTACAAAGTAGCCTAGCCAAAATCAGACCATACAAACGAGGAGGCAATTAAAAAGGACTTCCATAGGCCACTGAAACCAGTAGCCTATTTCGCTCATATTCTATTGGTTTTCAATTCAACTTTCTTTCACTGACCAGTAGCCAAAGGCACAATTCCAGGTCATATTAGCAAGCCATGCTAGTTGATGATAATCCTAGTCATATTAGCATCCCATGCTAGTTGATGATAATCCTGGTCATATTAGCAACCCATGCTAGTTGATGATAATCCTAGTCATGTTAGCATCCCATGCTAGTTGATGATAATCCTAGTCATATTAGCATCCCATGCTAGTTGATGATAATCCTAGTCATATTAGCATCCCATGCTAGTTGATGATAATCCTAGTCATATTAGCAACCCATGCTAGTTGATGATAATCCTAGTCATATTAGCAACCCATGCTAGTTGATGATAATCCTAGTCATATTAGCATCCCATGCTAGTTGATGATAATCCTAGTCATATTAGCATCCCATGCTAGTTGATGATAATCCTAGTCATATTAGCATCCCATGCTAGTTGATGATAATCCTAGTCATATTAGCAACCCATGCTAGTTGATGATAATCCTAGTCATATTAGCAACCCATGCTAGTTGATGATAATCCTAGTCATATTAGCAACCCATGCTAGTTGATGATAATCCTAGTCATATTAGCATCCCATGCTAGTTGATGATAATCCTAGTCATATTAGCATCCCATGCTAGTTGATGATAATCCTAGTCATATTAGCAACCCATGCTAGTTGTTGCATCTTTACATCTCCCCTCTTTGTAACAGATATTTTCATCTCCGTCTCATGAAACCACTGGCAGGTACAGTACGCTTTATGACAATGGTGTTTTTTTCCCGCCAATTGCATTACAGAACCAACATTTGCATGTGGCCTACGGCCTTGTGCGCATTGCTGCGCTTATGTGTAGAAATAATGTATCAACATTTGAATCTGAATGTTCTGATCTGTTCCATCAGCCTCATTGCTTTTTAACATGTTTTGGATGTATCCTAGGCCCACTGGTTGTATGAATTTGGGATCTAATCGACCCACAACTGTCCCAAAGTCTGTTTGGAAAAGGCTATTTCTTTCTAGACAAGCTGACCAATAGAATAGGTTAACTTTTCTACTAGTAGATTGACATAAACTAGGTGATTTTGCTGTTCATTACTGGTCTTGTAGACTAAGGACAAGTGTGCCCAGTTAATATAAAATGTTCAATCTGCGCATCGGAATTCGTTAAGGTCGCACGCCATCGCATCCTCGAGTCGACTGTTCTGTTAAAACGAATGACCATAATCTATATGTGATTTTTGTAATTCTGCGCAAAGTGGGTGGATGCCCTAATCAGGCAATGAGTATGAGTCCGGTATATTTCTGAAATGTCCAGTAAATTAAAATATAAATTTACCAGTCAAATGTCCTGTGCCACATTTTCCTGTGTTGTTTTGTGTGTGTTCCTGCTCATAGCTAGATACAACCATTCTGTTGTGACTGATGCTTAGCACTGGACAATGATGAGCAGAGTTGAAACGCCATGTATTTTTTTTTACTGAACCTTCCCCACAAACATCCTAATTTGGACAATAAAAAGATACTGACTTGATCACACAAGACAAATGTGAGTATTTTTCAAAATTGTCAAAAGAAAAGCCAATCGATTAAAAGTACACTGAAAACAATAGAAAAGTTCACTCTTCAAAATAAAGTTGGAGCTTTTAGTGCCCTGAAAAGGATGGTCAAAAAGCTAGGATACCTCCCAGGTTAGAAGCTTAGGTTACTCACACACTTCACATTACTTCCTCCTATAACATTTTGTGCAGAGCAGACCACATTCTCTGTTAAGTTGGGCTTTGAGGGAATCTCATGCTTTTCATTAAACTGGCACAGCTCTGGTACAGAGGGGGGCAAAAGAGAGGGAGTGAGAGAAGAGCGAGAGAGAAGAGCGAGAAATGGGGTAGAGATAAAGATAGGAGAAAAATAGAGGGGGTGGCGGAGATGAGCCTCCCTCTGAGGAACATTCCATGATTCATTGAGTTGTTTCCTGAGACAGAAAGAGAGCAAAGTCACACCAGCAACGACCCTTTGACAGACACCACCCGGCTGCAAGCAGGGCAGCCGGTCTTAAGAGGGGGCCAGAGAGAGGCGAGCATTCAGATTAGCCGAGCGTCTCTGCCCTTGCTTTGTGTCCTCAATTCCTCGGTGGAACGCCAACAAGCCTGAGGCCCCATTCCAATACCTTTACAATGCTGAAGTCACAGGGCGACTAGCCTGAGGCCCATTCCAATACCTTTACAATGCTGAAGTCACAGGGTGACTAGCCCGAGGCCCCATTCCAATACCTTTACAATGCTGAAGTCACAGGGCGACTAGCCTGAGGCTCCATTCTAAGTCCCAGGGTGAACCTCAGTAATATTTACTTGATTCCTCACATTTCCCTTTTCGTCTCCTTCTCAAAGAACATTAGAGCAGGAGACCGGAGGTTACTTCCCTTGGATTTTCTCCGCCAATGCTTTTTGAGAAGGATGATGCTAGGAATCAAGGAAATACAGTTGAGATTCACCCATGGTTTCCACTTCCTTGTTTTTGCCGTGTTGGATCCGTGGTTTCCTCTAGAGAAGAATGAGGATGTCCTTGATGGTTTCCTGAAGGAAAGATTGAATGAATGGTGCTTGTTTAACCACCAATCCTACGGGACGGACGCAGTTGGAACCACCGAACTTCACACTCTGCTTCTCAAATGAAGATTTCAGTAACTTCATGTGATTACATTGTGACACTGGGCTTACAGCCTCTTCTGTAAAAGAGTGGTGTTTTATTCCAGTAGGATCACGATGATTCAAAACTCCATCGCCGAGGTGATTCATATCAGTTGATTGGGTTCTATTACACCAACTAGAGTATCTTTTTCATAGTGTGAATAGTGTAGTTTATGTCCAATGGGTTGAGGCTGGGTGCCATCGTGATCGTCCTTAAGTCAGTGTCTACGACCCAAATTACACCCTATTACCTATGTAGTGCACTACTTTTGACCATGGTCCATAGGGCTCTGGTCAAAAGTAGTGCAATATGTAGGGAAGAGGCTGTCATTCGGGACACAAAAAGTGTTTCTGAGACGTGGCGCAAAGGAAGTTGCATAACATTAGATATATCCTGCTGCACTGTCTATGGGCGTCAGTGTAAAGCATCTTCATTAAGCCATACTTCAAATAAAATGTAGTTTAAGCTCTATTCTAATATAGAGAAGGATCATTAGGCTACAGAGCTTTTACGGGGAATGTAGGGCCCTATAAAATCTACAGACGGAATCACGGAATACAGACATTAAAACCGAATTCAACAATCCTGAAAAATTAAAACGTGAAAAATTGGGGGGAAAAAACAGAAACCTGGAAAAAATAAATAACTGGAATATGGGAGATAAAAAACTACACGGAATCAGGCATCATGACAGTGTACTGCAGTCAGCGTCTGTGTGTTAATGGCGGAGGTGCATAACAGGCCAGGGGAAGGCAGTCAGTGTTTGCTTTCAGAAAAAAACAAAATGAACTTCCTCCTTCGCTCCTCACTTCCCCAATTCTAAATGGTGGGGTCCTTTCCAGACCACGTCTGAACATGTTCCTAGCAGTCATCCTTGCTTCCTACGTCCTTGTTATGGCCTAAAATTCCTCACCTCCCTCTCAAAGCTCATTGGAAAAGGTCAGTAAAGGGAGGGACCTTGTATCCGTTTGAGAGGGAGACTGACACACACAGTATACTCTCCTGTGCACAGACAGCTTCTGTTTTAAAATAAGGAGTGGTAGAACAGGTTAAGTGGTTAGTCAGTGACTTGTTGACATGTGGGATCAGGACACCTGTATAATTAGGGAGCAGGTTATAGGCTAGATCAGGGCTGGAAGGCCTAGCATCAGTGGGTTTTTTGGTTTCTTCTCTTTCAATGAATCCCTAGACAACCAGGTGAGGTGAGTTCTTTAGTAATTAGTTACCTTAATTCAAAACAATCAAGTACACGGGATGAGTGAAAACACACCGTCACTCGGGCCCTCCGTGGAATGAGTTTGACACGTGGGCTAGATGCTACCTCAACGGAGTTTGTGAGCTGGTGACGGGTCATTCAGCAGGCCATGGGCCTTCTCCATGTTAAAGTCAAGTGAGGACTACCGAAACGCAGAACGAGACAGGGAAATTAGAGACCGTACAGGGGCGTGTTCAGTATGCAAACAGTGTGGAAAGTTGCAGATGCAAATACAAATACATAGAACAACAACGCCACCGACATTTTGCACTGTTTAGGCCCTATTATAAATTCTGACATACTGTACTGTAATTGTCAATGTAATAATCAATGCCACCCCTTACTTGGCTCCAGAGTGGCGCAGCAGTCTAAGGCACTGCATCTCAGTGCTATACAGGAGTCACTACAGACTCTGGTTCGATTCCAGGCTGTATCACAACCGGCCGTGATTGGGAGTCCCCATAGGGTGGCACACAATTGGCCCAGCGTCATCCAGGTTAGGGTTTGGCCGTCATTGTAAATAAGACTAACATAGTTAAATAAAAGGTTAAATAAATAGCAAATAAAAAAAGAATAACAGCCAGTGGAAGGTGCTGTGTATTTACTCGTGTGTTATGTAATGCATGTACTGTATGTGCAATAGCCTTACGACACATACATAGGCCTATAGAGACATACCTTCCGCTATGAGTTCTTCCACGGTGACTTGAAACCGGCCCACGGCGAACACTTTCCCGAAGTAGTTGCTGAGTCCGGAGCCGGACCCGGAGCCCCCTCCCAGCCCGCCACTCTCAGACTTCGGCATTCGGGAGAACTTCTTCATTCTGGCTTCCTTTTGACAGTCTTGACCTCCAAATGCAGTCCTTTGGGCAGCCGATACAGTCGATACGAACTTCAATCAATGTAGGATTTCACTGTCCCCTTGCTATATACTTATCCCAAATCGTTTCTTGTCCTGCATACTCTTCGGAGGGACTTCACTTACACTTGAATGTCATGACACAGCAAGGCGTAGCTATCAACAGAGGAAACGTTGCTCTTCTTCACTAGTTCGCTCGGTTAGTTATGTGGTTAACAGCGTTGCCTCAGAATAAGACAACAAATGTTATTGTTTTTTTTATTTCGACGTTGAAGCGAGCTCCACGCTGCTGGCTAACGTTAGAGCCAATGTAATGATATCAACTAGCTAGCTACTGTGGCTAACTAGCTAGCATACATGCAGGCGTTGCTGCACCCAAGAGACAGTTAGCAGACGCTTCAAAAACAATGAGTCCTAAAAGGCATGATATACACAACAAAGCATATGGGACGCTACCGGTGTTGAACACGGTCTGCGGCTTCGTCTCGCTAATAGTAGCCACAATCTGACTGCCCCTTTGTCAGACTTATTGTCGAAGAACCACTCCCCCTCCTTCTTTCCACTATCTCAGCCCCCGACTTCTCCACGGCACTTCCCAATAAGGTTGGTGGTTAGCTCGCTGACTGGCTTCACTAACGTTAGCTTCTATCAAAATAGCTAGGACAGCATGTAGCCACCACCTCCACAGTGGAATACCCACAGTGCAATAAATGTCGCGTCCGATTCAGTTTATTTTGTCTTCGTCCCAGCCCCTCGGTAAACTTCCAACTCTCTCTTGACTCTCAGCAGCACCTAATGTGTGGTTTTGGTTTGTTATTTCCCAATCAGACAGTTGACAACCTAACCCAGCGTTGTCCGTCCCCTCCTATTGTTATGATTGGTGGTGTACGGAGCGCAGAGACGTACAGGGCGCTTCTATGATGGGGCGGCGTGAATGACAGTCTGCACGGTCTCACCTTTCCTCTGTTAGGTTGAGGGAGAAACACACAAAACAGCTTCAAAAGGATTGATTGATAATATTTCTTATCAAGTAGATAGTGATCCTCATTGAGAAAATGTCTACGTGTTCAGCGTGTAGAACATGCCTTTCTCATCTTATTTGACAAATGTTTTGTATGATTCCTTCAACACGATGTCAGAGTTTGTGATTATATCAACTGGACAGATAACAAAGCAAAGTGGTTTTCAAATGGTTTCCTCATGCCAGTCCAAATCACATGAGAATAGGGTTGTTTTGAGGAAGTGACTTGGCATGTCTCTCATTGGCTGCGTTTAAACAGGCAGCCCAATTCAGATTTTTTTTTCTCACTAATTGGTCTTTTGACCAATGAGATCAGCTCTGAAGAAAAGATCTGACAGAAAAGATCTGATGTGATTGTTCAAGACCAATTAGTGGAAAGAATAATTGGGCTGCCTGTCTAAACGCAGCCATTGACATCACTTTAGGCTACAATAAATCATATCAAATTGTATTTGTCACATGTGTTGAATACAACAGGTGCAGACTTTACAGTGAAATGCTTGCTTAACCAACAATGCAGTTTTTTTAAGTAAATAAGAAAATGGTTGCTAAAAAATATATAAATAACGAGGCTATATACAGGGGGTACCGGTACCGAGTCAATGTACGGGGCTACAGGTTAGTCCAGGTAATTGAGGTAATACATGTAGGTAGGGGTAAAGTGACTATGCATAGATAATAAACAGTGAGTAGCAGGACCGTAAAAAGAGGGGTCTGGGTAGCCATTGGATTAACTGTTCAGCAGTCTTATGGCTTGGAGGTAGAAGCTGTTAAGAAGCCCTTTGGATCTAGACATGGGGCTCTGGTACCGCTTGCCGTGAGGTAGCAGATAGAACAGTCTATGACTTGGGTGTCTGGAGTCTTTGACCATTTTTAGGTCCTTCCTCTGACACCGCCTGGTAAAGAGGTTATGGATGGCAGGAAGCTTGGCCTCAGTGATGTACTGGGCCGTACGCACTACTCTCTGTAGCACATTGCGATCGGATGCCGAACAGTTGCTATACCAAATGGTGCAACCAGTCAGGATGCTCTCGATGGTGCAGCTGTAGAACGTTTTGAGGATCTGGAGACCCATGCCAAATATTTTCTGTCTGTTGAGGGGGACTAGGCTACTTTAGTAGGTTACTTATGTAATGTTCATTGTACTGTATTTGTACAATGAATCACAAAACAGTTGACCCCTAGGAATTTATTTAGGATCCCCATTAGTTGACACCAATGGCGACAGCTAGTTTTACTGGGGTCCAATACATAATGTCAAAGACATTACCAACAAAAATACAATTGACAGACATTCAAAAACATTAACATGTTGACATTCCAGACTTATACAGTGCATTCAGAAAGTATTCAGACTTTTTCCATATTTGGTACGTTACAGACTTATTCTAAAATGGATTCAATTGTTTTTTTTCCACCTCATCAATCTACACACAATACACCATAATGACAAAGCAAAAATAGTTTTTTTGAAATTTTGGCAAATTCATGATTTTTTTATTTTTTTTTATTTTAACATTTACGTAAGTATTCAGACCCTTTACTCAGTACTTTGTTAAAGCACCTTTGGCAGTGATTACAGCCTCGAGTCTTCTTGGGGATGACGCTGCAAGCTTGGCTTGTCAGGTTGGATGGGGAGCGTCACTGCACAGCTATTTTCAGGTCTCTCCAGCGATGTTTGATTGGGTTCAAGTCCGGGTACTGGCTGGACCACTCAAGGACATTCAGAGACATGTCCCGAAGTCACTCCTGTGTTGTCTTGCCTGTGTGCTAGTGTAACGGATGTGAAATGACTAGCTAGTTAGCGGGTACGCGCTAGTAGCATTTCAATCAGTTACGTCACTTGCTCTGAAACCTAGAAGTAGTGTTTCCCCTTGCAAAGGCTTTTGTGGAGCGATGGGTAATGATGCTTCGTGGGCGACCGTTGTTGATGTGTGCAGAAGGTCCCTGGTTCGCGCCCGTGTCGGGGCGAGGGGACGGTTTAAAGTTATACTGTTACATTGATGCTGTTGACACGGATCACTGGTTGCTGCGGAAAAGGAGGAGGTTGAAAGGGGGGTGAGTGTAACAGATGTGAAATGGCTAGCTAGTTAGCGGGTACGCGCTAATAGCGTTTCAATCAGTTACGTCACTTGCTCTGAAACCTAGAAGTAGTGTTTCCCCTTGCAAAGGCTTTTGTGGAGCGATGGGTAACGATGCTTCGTGGGCGTCAGTTGTTGATGTGTGCTCCGTTCATCTTTCCCCCGATCCTGACTAGTCTCCCAGTCCCTGCCGCTGAAAAACACCCCAGCGTGCACCTGCTGACTCCATTCCATAGGTGCGTGTTTCTGTCAGAGTCTAGGTGATGTGGGTAAGGCAGAGTCAGGCCCAGACAACAGAGATGAGTCATAATAGTAACTTTACTCAAAAATAATCTTCCAACAAGGAGAACGAAAATCCAGAATCACATAAACGAGACAACTGACAACAATAAACACGCACAAAACCATGACGGCTCCAGAGGGTTTAATAGGGAAATAATTAAAATGTAATGGGAACCAGGTGTGTACAATACAGACAAAACAAATGGAAAAAGAAATGTAGATCGGTGGAGGCTAGAAAGCCGGTGACGTCGACCGCCGAACACCGCCAGAACAAGGAGAGGCACCAACTTCGGCGGAAGTCGTGACAGTTTTTGCTCTGACATACACTGTCAACTGTGGGACCTTATATAGAAAGGTGTGTGCCTTTCCAAATCATGTCCAATCAATTGAATTTACCACAGGTGGACTACAATCAAGTTGTACAAACATCTCAAGGAGGATCAATGGAAACCGGAATGCACCTGAGCTCAATTTCGAGTCTCATAGCAAAAGGTCTGAATATTTATGTTAATAATCTATTTCTGTTTCTATTTTTAATAAATTAGCAAAAATTGTCATTATAGGGTATTGTGTGTAGATTGATGAGGATATTTTTTTTTTTTTATCTATTGTAGAATAAGGCTGTAACGTAACAATGTGGAAAAAGTCAAGGGGTATGAATAAAAGTCTGCAATGAAAACTAAACACACACAAATAATTCTGGACAAAATAAATAAACATTACAAACAAAGATTATACATTTTTAAGAAATACAGGATCCAGTTTTCTCTTAGCCTAGGCTACTGTTTCTGTTAGACTAGGCAACTGTTTCTGTTAGACTAGGCTACTGTTTCTGTTAGACTAGGCTACTGTTTCGTGTAGACTAGGCTACTGTTTCTGTTAGACTAGGCTACTGTTTCTGTTAGACTAGGCTACTGTTTCTGTTAGACTAGGCTACTGTTTCTGTTAGACTAGACTACTGTTTCTGTTAGACTAGGCTACTGTTTCTGTTAGCCTAAGCTACTGTTTCTGTTAGACTAGGCTACTGTTTCTGTTAGCCTAGGCTACCGTTTCTGTTAGCCTAGGCTACTGTTTCTGTTAGCCTAGGCTACTGTTTCTGTTAGACTAGGCTCCTGTTTCTGTTAGACTAGGCTACTGTTTCTGTTAGCCAAGGCTACTGTTTCTGTTAGACTAGGCTACAGTTTCTGTTAGCCAAGGCTACTGTTTCTGTTAGACTAGGCTACTGTTTCTGTTAGACTAGGTTACTTACAGAACCACATAACAAGTTAAATATTATATTCTGAGGTGACCTATTTGCAAAGTTATGTTAATTGATTGATCATAATATTCAGGTCATTGGGTAGTTTAGGCCAGTGGTTTAGAAGGAGAGGGCGAACATGGCAGAGATACATTTACATTTACATTTAATTCATTTAGCAGACGCTCTTATCCAGAGCGACTTACAAATTGGTGCATTCACCTTATGATATCCAGTGGAACAACCACTTTACAATGGTGCATCTAACTCTTTTAAGGGGGAGGGGGGGGTTAGAAGGATTATAAATCGATGAGATGTGAGGAGGAGGTAACTAAACTACTCTACCATGTCTGGACAGGGAGGAGGGATCCCGTTCCACACTAGGCCCACTGCCACATATAGGGTCTCAGAGGAGGGTCTCTGTGTCTCTCTGTCTATTGACACAGTTATTGTTCTGTGTTGTGGAATGATATATATTTTTTATTTAACCTTTATTTAGCTAGGCAAGTCAGTTAAGAACAAATTCTTATTTACAATGACGGTCTACACCTGTCAAACCTGGACGACGCTGGGCCAATTGTGCGCCGCCCTATGGGACTCCCAATCACGGCCGGTTGTGATACAGCCTGGATATGCTGCCCCCTGTTGCCGTTTTAGGCTACTGCTGGGCTATAGGATGAAAGGGAAGCTGCCTATGTATGTCATGGTCCTACTAAACCCACTATCTAACCCAGAGAGAATGGTATTAGGGGAATGGATACGATAACAATCCACTATAGGCATGCTTCCTCGAGAGAATACACACACACACTCTGGTGTGACAGGGATGGGCGGAGGGAGGGGGGGAGCTGTGTACGTGTGAGGATAGAGATGTGGGTTAGCAGGTCTTCTCCACCTCTCCTCTGAGCAGAGATGGGGAGGAGTGAAGGATGCTGGGTGATTACATGGCTCTGATGAGGATCTGCCTTCCTCCACCTCAATAAGCTCTAACTAGTGTGTGTGTGTGTGTGTGTGTGTGTGTGTGTGTGTGTGTGTGTGTGTGTGTGTGTGTGTGTGTGTGTGTGTGTGTGTGTGTGTGTGTGTGTGTGTGTGTGTGTGTGTGTGTGTGTGTGTGTGTGTGCGCGCCTAACCTACTCTCCTCATCACACTAATATAATATCTGCTATTTAGCAGATACTTTTATCTTTTTATCCAAAGCGACTTGCGGTCGTGCATGGTTGGTCCCGGGAATCGAACCCACCGCCCTGCAATTATCTGCACCATCAGCTCCAAAATGACGAGCTCTCTCATCTAATCAGCGTGTTAAGGAATTGAACATGTTTAGAGTATGACAACCACACCCAGTACACAGTACAATAACAGTAGATTGCAGTAGGACTGAGAGAGAGAGAGAGCAGTTTGAACATATAGGAATGTTGGAGACTTAGACATCTGAGAATTGGAACCTATATGATAATGATAGGGCCCTAGTATTCGTTGGGTGTATATCAACTGTTGTGCTTTTAATAGCTCAGTGGGTTTACGGCATAGTGCTAGCAGCATCAGAGGGTCTTCTGCTCTAGAACATTGAATAACCGCACCATATTATTGTGGGGGGGGGGGGGGGGGCTATATAGGCCAAAGCTAGGGTTGCAAAACGACAGGTAATTTACCAAAGTTTTACCATAATTTTTAGGTAATCTATGTCAATCTATGGAAATGTAAGTAAATTATTACTTGAATATGCCTATGCACGACAGTCATTCATAACTTTCCGTTATTGAAGTCTAGATTCCATGACACTATTTCACCATGCTTCTCCAAGCAGTCTGCAGACTACATTGGTTATGTCATTAAAGAAAGGGCTTTGGACAGAGGTTGATATTTCCTGCTAGCATCAACCACTCCCTTCATGCAGTGGAGGTCTACGTGTTTTTTGTTGATGTTGCACCCTCTCTCATAGTTTCAATAAAATAGTTACAAAATTTGGAATTTAATTTAATTGGCTAGTAGGCTATAACAGCTCAAATGAGGCAATAATAGGCTACTCTTTTAGAATATATTCACCTATGACTGGAACAGAAACAATGCCTAAGGTAAGCTACTTCCCTATCAAAACATAAGACGTTGAAAATACATATTTTCGGTTGGAAAAAAAACAACATTGAAATTATGAATTTTGTGCTCACTGGGTTACTGTAAATGGCCAAGGTGAAAGATGTATAATTCAACCATGTGTCCATTGATTGAATTCACAGTTGGTGTACACTGTACCGATTCCTCTACCCGCTACCCCTGTATTTCTCTCTATCCCTCTCCCTCTCCCTCTCTCCCACTCTCCCTCTCCCTCTCTCCCTCTCTCCCACTCTCCCTCTCTCCCACTCAGTCTTTCCCCATCTCAAGGCCATCTGACATCACAGAGGAGCATCGTTAAACACAAGGCTGCAGTAAAGGAGCTGCATAGATCTTTCTACCTGCACTTCCCTAATGGCAGAATCAGACCTCTCTCTGTCTCTCTCTGTCTCTGTCTCTCTGTCTCTCTCTCTCTCTGTCTCTCTCTCTCTGTCTCTCTCTCTCTCTCTCTCTCTGTCTCTCTCTCTCTATATATATATATATATATATATATATATATATATATATATATATATATCTCTGTCTCTCTCTGTCTCTGTCTCTGTCTCTGTCTGTCTCTGTCTCTCTCTCTGTCTCTCTCTCTGTCTCTCTGTCTCTGTCTCTGTCTCTCTCTGTCTCTGTCTCTCTCTCTCTCTCTCTCTCTCTCTCTCTGTCTCTCTCTCTCTATATATATATATATATATATATATATATATATATATATCTCTGTCTCTCTCTGTCTCTGTCTCTGTCTCTGTCTGTCTCTGTCTCTGTCTCTGTCTCTGTCTCTCTCTGTCTCTCTCTGTCTCTCTCTGTCTCTGTCTCTGTCTCTGTCTCTCTCTCTGTCTCTCTCTCTGTCTCTGTCTCTCTCTGTCTCTCTCTGTCTCTCTCTGTCTCTGTCTCTGTCTCTCTCTGTCTCTGTCTCTGTCTCTGTCTCTGTCTCTCTGTCTCTCTGTCTCTCTGTCTCTCTCTAAATCTCTCTCTGTCTCTGTCTCTGTCTCTGTCTCTGTCTCTGTCTCTCTCTAACTCTGTCTCTGTCTCTGTCTCTGTCTCTGTCTCTGTCTCTGTCTCTCTCTCTCTCTCTCTCTCTCTCTCTCTATATATATATATATCTCGCTCTCTCGTCCATTGGCAGTGGTAGGCAGAGGAGCTATAGCTAGTTGAAGGACAACAGTGAAAGACCCGCTCCCTCACCGTTCCCTGAAAAGAGCTTGATTTCCTTGTGCTGGTTCTTCTAAGTCTAAGACAATGTGGCATGTGGCCACCTGCTGGACATAAAATGAAGTCGCTCAAACTGACAAGACTAGACGAAACAGACAATCAAATCAGAATGTACGTTACGTTTGGTATGTGTTGTCTTTTAAGGGTAAAAAAGGAACCACCACTGTGTTTAACAGCAGAGAAAACCCCCCAAAATTATACATTTTTCAACTTGAAATTTGATGACTTTTCCTCGAGTGACCCCAACATTAGAAAGAGTGAAACATCTCCTTTGTTCATATTTCCATGAAAGCTGTACACCACCAGGGTACAAAGGTTTTCTTAGGGTCATTTTCTACCCGGCCGTTATAAAATAATTTACACACCAGAAAAACCACAGACACACACACACACACACACACACACAATGAGAAATTGAGATTATGTGTGATACGGATTGAACTCAGACAAAACTAAAACGTTCTTGTGCATTGGCAGCATCTCCCCTCCACGACCCACACGACACAAGTTCACAGACAAAATAAAAACAATTTCAGACAAAATAAACAACATTTCAGACAAAATAAACAACATTTCAGACATAATAAACATTCCTTGAAAGCATTGTTTACTAATGGGGAGTGCAGTCAGAGGCTATAAGGGTGCTGCAGATGACAGTCCCCCCAGTTCTCTCTTTGCTGAAGCCATGAGGGCACGTTTCAGTAGATCAGATTTTTTCAGATGTCCAGGAGGAACATGTTAGGGGTGTGTACGGAGGCGAAGTCAGGTGCAGGAGATCAGAGTGTAGTAAACAGGCGCACTTTAATTCCGGTCCAAAAACGACAGCACATAAAAACATAAACCAGGTGTGTATGGAACAAGACAAAACAAATGGACACATGAGAAATGGAGCGGCGATGGCTAGAAAGCCGGTGATGTCGATCGCCGAACGCCGCCCGAACAAGGAGAGAAGCCAACTTCGGCGGAAGTCATGTCAGAACAAGAGAACAATGATTTAGAAGAGGAGGAGGTATCTGAAGAAGAAGACGAGGAAGAATACAACCCAGAGCACGATGCATCAAAATGTCATAAGGACCCCAGGGCCCACAAGACATGCAGTTGCCCAGGACATCGCCTCAACATTCTACATGTTCATCACACCAGCCATCGAAAAAATCATCCTGTAGATGACACATAGGGTTTACGTAAATATGGAGACAACTGGAAAAGGATGGATGAGATTGACCTGCGTGCCTACATAGGGCTGCTAATCTTAGCGGGTGTGTATAGGTCCCGAGGCGAGGCTACATGTAGTCTCTGGGATGCAGAGAGTGGAAGGGTGATTTTCCGTGCCACGATGCCACTGAAAGTCTTTCACACTTTCTCAAGAATGCTACGGTTTGATAACCGTGAGTCAAGACCTGCAAGACGTGTGAGCGTCTCTACAACCTCTACAACCCTGGGCCTGAAGTAACAGTGGATGAGCAACTGGTTCGCTGGGCTTCCTCTCACTACCATATTTGGTAGTGAGTGGAAACTCCAAGCAGATGCTTCACATTTATACATCTGGTAAAATATCTGTCTTTGTTCTATCTGTTGCATAGCCTACTTGAACTGGGGGAGTACACACGCTCAGCTTCCGTTGCTATGGCAACACCCCAGATGCACAAAAGTTTGCAACTGGCGAGGTGTTTTAGCATGGGGACACCCCCGGGTGTTTTAGCATGGGGACACCCCCGGGTGTTTTAGCATGGGGACACCCCCGGGTGTTTTAGCATGGGGACACCCCCGGGTGTTTTAGCATGGGGACACCCCCGGGTGTTTTAGCATGGGGACACCCCCGGGTGTTTTAGCATGGGGACACCCCCGGGTGTTTTAGCATGGGGACACCCCCGGGAAAATACGTCATCGAAGTGAGCATAAAAGGCATTTAGCCCGTCTGGTAGGCTCGCGTCACTGGGCAGCTCGCAGAATGGTTTTCCTTTGTAGTCCTTAATAGTGATAAGCTGAGCTGAGTGATAAACTGAGCTTCACTGTGCATGTAGAGAACTTGATAAGGAAGCTCAAGCTGAATATAGGTTTTTATTACTGGCATAAGGCTTGTTTTTCTTTTGAGGTCAGGAAGGAGCTGGTACGATGTACATTACTGGCGGTTTTAGATTTTAGTGATGTTATATATATATGCAGGCCTCAGCCACTACCCTGAGAGCACTTGATTCAGTGTATCATGCAGCCCTCAGGTTCATTACTGTCACGCCCTGACCTTAGAGAGCCGTTTTATTTCTCTATTTGGTTAGGTCAGGGTGTGATGTGGGGTGGGCATTCTATGTTTTGTGTTTCTATGTTTTGGCCGGGTATGGTTCTCAATCAGGGACAGCTGTCTATCGTTGTCTCTGATTGGGAATCATACTTAGGCAGCCTGTTTTGCCACCTTAGTTTGTGGGATGTTGTTTTTTGTTAGCTCTTGAGAAGCTTTCAGAACGTGACGTTCGTTATTCTTTTGTTGTTTTGTTTGGGTGTTCTGAGTAAATAATGTATCATGAACACGTACCACGCTGCATCTTGGTCTACTTCATACGACGAGCGTTACAATTACAATTCAAAAAACGTCTAACACATCATTGTGATCTCTACAGCGCTGTTGGCTGGTCGTCATTGACCTTGCGTAGGCTTAAACACTGGAATACACTGATTTATAAGGCCATATTGGGTAAAATTCCATTTTATCTCTGTTCTTTTTTAGTCAGGTCGGTAAATAAATATAAATTACGGTCCCATTCTGATTTGCTTCTAACATTACCAAGAATTAGAACAGGTCATGGTAGAAATAGTTTTAGTTACTCAGCTCCGTGGTCCTGGAATTCTCTCCTGAACATTTTAAAATGTGATGATCTAGTTTCGTTGGTGGAGTTTAAACACTTGATCGATGTATATATCATAGAAGAGTGTCATTGTTTTTAGGACAGCTGTTTTTAGTCAAGACTTTCGTGTTTTTAATGTAAAATGTAATTGTTGTACTGTATGTGTGTTTATAGTTTTGTTTAATGTTGTGTTAGTGTATGTAAGTTGTTTTGTCTGAAACGTTGTTCCCCCTGCTGCTATTGGACCAGGTCTCTCTTGGAAAAGAGATGTTATCTCAATGAGAAAAAACCTGTATAAATAAAGGTAAAATTAAACATTTTTAAATAGATTGCAAGCCCTGCACATCCGACGAGCGTCAGAGCCGGTGTACTACGATTTAATCTTAGTTCTGTATTGACGCTTTACCTGTTTGATTGTTCGTCTGAGGGCATAGCGGGATTTCTTATAAGCGTCCGGATTAGTGTCCACCTCCTTGAAAGCGGCAGCTCTACCCTTTAGCTCAGTGTAGATGTTGCCTGTAATCCATTGCTTCTGTGGGGAGGACGTCGTCATCGATGCACTTATTGATATAGCCGGTGACTGAGGTGGTGTACTCCTCAATGCCATTGGATGAGTCCCGGAACATATTCCAGTCTGTGCTAGCAAAACAGTCCTGTAGCATGGCATCCGTGTCATCTGACCACTCCGTATTGAGCAAGTCACTGGTACTTCCTGCTGTAATTTTTGCTTATAAGCAGGAATCAGGAGGATAGAATTATGGTCAGATTTGCCAAATGTAGAGCGAGGGAGAGCTTTGTATGCATCTCTGTGTGTGGAGTAAAGGTGGTCTAGAGTTTTCCCACTGGTTGCACATGCTGGTAGAAATGAGGTTAAATGGATTTAAGTTTGCCTGCATTAAAGTCCCCGGCCACTAGGAGCGCCACTTCTGGATGATCATTTTCCTGTTTGCTTATGGCCTTATACAGCTCATTGAGTGTGGTCTTAGTGCCAGCATTGGTATATGGTGGGAAATAGACAGCTACGAAAAATATAGATGAAAACTCTCTTGGTACAGTAGCTAGTGTGGTCTACAGCTTATCATGAGGTACTCTACTTCAGGCGAGCAATACCACGAGACTTCCTTAATATTTGACATTGCGCACCAGCTGTTATTGACAAATAGACACACACCACCACCCCTCGTCTTACCAGACATAGCTGTTCTGTCCTGCCGACGCACGGAAAATCCAGCCAACTGTATAGTATCCGTGTTGTTGTTCAGCCATGACTCGGTGAACATAAGATATTACAGTTTTTTAATGTCCCGTTGGTAGGATAGTCTCAAATGGAGCTCATCCAGTTTATTCTCCAGTGATTGCACGTTGGCCAATAGAACGGATGGTAGAGGCTGGTTACCCACTCACTGACGAATTCTCACAAGGCACCCCGATCTGCGCCCCCTGTACATCCATCTTTTCTTCATGTGAATGGGCCTGGTCTCGGAGAAACAGTACAGTCGTGGCCAAAAGTTTTGAGAATGACACAAATATTAATTTTCACAAAGTCTGCAGCCTCAGTTTGTGTGATGGCAATTTCCATATAATCCAGAATGTTATGAAGAGTGATCAGATGAATTGCAATTAATTGCAAAGTCCCTCTTTGCCATGCAAATGAACTGAATCCCCCAAAAAACATTTCCACTGCATTTCAGCCCTGCCACAAAAGGACCAGCTGACATCATGTCAGTGAGTCTCTCGTTAACACAGGTGTGAGTGTTGACGAGGACAAGGCTGGAGATCACTCAGTCATGCTGATTGAGTTCGAATAACAGACTGGAAGCTTCAAAAGGAGGGTGGAATCATTGTTCTTCCTCTGTCAACCATGTTTACCTGCAAGGAAACACGTGCCGTCATCATTGCTTTGCACAAAAAGGGCTTCACAGGCAAGGATATTGCTGCCACTAAGATTACACATAAATCAAACATTTATCAGATCATCAAGAACTTCAAGGAGAGCGGTTCAATTGTTGTGAAGAAGGCTTCAGGGTGCCCAAGAAAGTACAGCAGGTGCCAGGACCGTCTCCTAAAGTTGATTCAGCTGCGGGATCGGGGCACCACCAGTACAGAGCTTGCTCAGGAATGGCAGCAGGCAGGTATGAGTGCATCTGCACACACAGTGAGGCGAAGACCTTTGGAGGATGGCCTGGTGTCAAGAAGGGCAGCAAAGAAGCCACTTCTCTCCAGGAAAAACATCTGGGACAGACGGATATTCTGCAAAAGGTACAGGGATTGGACTGCTGAGGACTGGGGTAAAGTCATTTTCAAAGATGAATCCCCTTTCCGATTGTTTGGGGCATCCGGAAAAAAGCTTGTCCGGAGAAGACAAGGTGAGCGCTACCGTCAGTCCTGTGTCATGCCAACAGTAAAGCATCCTGAGACCATTCATGTGTGGGGTTGCTTCTCAGCCAAGGGAGTGGGCTCACTCACAATTTTGCCTAAGAACACAGCCATGAATAAAGAATGGTACCAACACATCCTCCGAGACCAACTTCTCTCAACCACCCAGGAACAGTTTGGTGACAAACAATGCCTTTTCCAGCATGATGGAGCACCTTGCCATAAGGCAAAAGTGATAACTAAGTGGCTCGGGGAACAAAACATCGATATTTTGGGTCCATGGCCAGGAAACTCCCCAGACCTTAATCCCATTGAGAACTTGTGGTCAATCCTCAAGAGGCGGGTGGACAAACAAAAACCCACAAATTCTGACAAACTCCAAGCATTGATTATGCAAGAATGGGCTGCCATCAGTCAGGATGTGGCCCAGAAGTTAATTGACAGCATGCCAGGGCGGACTGCAGAGGTCTTGAAAAAGAAGCGTCAACACAGCAAATATTGACTCTTTGCATCAACTTCATGTAATTGTCAATTAAAGCCTTTGACACTTATGAAATGCTTGTAATTGTACTTCAGTATTCCATAGTATCATCTGACAAAAATATCTAAAGACACTGAAGCAGCAAACTTTGTGAAAATTCACATTTGTGTAATTCTCAAAACGTTTGACCACGACTGTATATTCTTCGCGTCGGACTCATTAAAGAAAAAATCTTTGTCAAGTTCGAGGTGAGTAATCGCTGTTCTGATATCCAGAAGCTATTTTCGGTCATAAGAGACGGTAGCATCAACATTATGTACAAAATAAGTTACAAACAATGTGAAAAAACACAAAATAGCACGGTTGGTTAGGAGCCAGTAAAACGGCAGCCAGTCCCTCCGGTGCCATTTTTCACCCTCAACAAACACAACATGTTGCCCTGCGTGTGCCCACTGCTCATTGATTGTCTGTATTGTAATTATTTTTAATAACCTGCCCAGGGACTGCGGTTGAAAATTAGCCGGTTGGCTAAAACCGGCACTTTTACTGAAACGTTGATTAATGTGCATTGTTCCTGAAAATTTTTTATAAACTCAAACACACCACACACACACACACACACACACACACACACACACACACACACACACAACACACAACACACCACACCACACACACATAACCACTGTATAGGCCTGTGGTGTTTCCTGGGTTTGATTTGATTATAAGAATGTTGACATGTGCCGAAGGGGGGAAAGATGTGTTTGTGGTGACCTCCTGTCACTCAGAGGGGGTTTCCTCACCTGGCCCCTGACCCCTGTGATGTCACCACGACGTATCATTCAAAAACACACACAACAGGGATGAAATTGAGGAAGGCAGGGTGCAGAATGTAGGTTTTTCCAAACAGGCACAGTAGGGACCCTTCTATCTACTCTCCTCTGAGCAATAAAACTTCCCCCCACACACACACACAGATAGAATGTCCAAATTGTCCTAATGATGATGTTATATAAAAGTCTAGAGCAGATTAGAGTGGAATAGAATGTTCTGAAGAGTTTACATTGTTTAAATTATTAAAGGTGTTATTATATTTGGGGTTTCGCTTAAGTACGCATATCACGTTTCTTTTTAATATATATTGAAGTGTTCATAGTTGGTATCCTTGATGCCGTTTGTAAATAAAACAAGACGCTTGCTGTCAGAAATAATGGGTTTCCTCCTTTGAAAAACAACTTTCGAGTCAGCTTGTATGGCCAAAGAGTGGCTTGAGCTATTCTTCTAGAAAACTAATCATTTTCTCACTGATGAACACTCAGAACAATGAACCGCGGGCAGTTCAGCACAAGTGCCGCTGACAGGTCTAGCGGTTTACTACCAAACTGCGGGAGAGAATGCGGGAAAGAAAATGCGTCTCCAAGGCAACTGAATTAGGAAGTATTTCAGCGGGTGAAATGAATGGTAGACTAAATAGGCCTATAAATGTAATCAGTAACTGATGCAGCTGCTGAGGAGGAGGAGGAGGAGAAGAAGGATGATGACGATAGCGGTGACGATGATAAAGACAAAAGTGATGATGATGATGATAATAAAACATAAATTTAGATAAAATACATGCCTGCTGAAAACATCCATTCTCTCTCTCTGTATTGACATTAAGGGAAAGTATATGTTGTTTCTCCTGTCACTGAGCGCACCTGTAACATCAAGGCCAGACTGAGGCTGAGGATCAGGGTGTGATGAAGAGAGGCATATGGGAGTGGGATGCGGTTCTCAAATCAACCCCTCTCTTCCGCGGTTCAGTCAGGTTGATTCATAAGGAATTGCCCGCGAGCAACGGAGAGCTTTCTGGGTTGATCTCATTCTGATGGCCAATCAGAGCCACTTTATCTTCGTGTAATTTTACAACAAAGATGGCAAGAACAAAAATGGTATCCTATAGTCTAGTAGGCCTAGGCAATGATAGACTAATTGCAATAGCATATTAATATTAATAATAACCTCATAATAATAACCTCATAATAACATGCCTAATTGATTCGTCAACATGTTATTGCTTAGTAATAATACGACAACATAGTCTATTTTGTTTCCTATCCCAAACCATTCGATTTTCATTTTTACTAGTCGAAGTTGAAAAGCTGAAATAATATATTTTGGGATCAGGTAATTCAGGTTCACTTGGAGCAGAGTGGGATTATATTGGGGCTACAATAAAACATACAGGAGTGTGCAAAATCGAATTATTATTGAAGAGCATTTTCGATTGTCTCTAAATATCCCCTGATTGACCTTAGTTTTGTTGTTATGTCTTTGTTTTAGTATGGTCAGGGCGTGAGTTGGGTGGGTAGTCTATGTTCCTTTTTCTATGTTATTCTGTTTCTATGTGTTTGGCCTAATATGGTTCTCAATCAGAGGCAGGTGTCAGTCGTTGTCTCTGATTGGGAGCCATATTTAGGTAGCCTGTTTGGCATTGTGGTTTGTGGGTGATTGTTCCTGTGTCTGTGTTTTACCATACGGGACTGTTTCGTTTTCGTTCACGTTGTTGTTTTTGTTTCAGTGTTCTATTTTCTTTATTAAAATATGGACACTTACCACGCTGCGCATTGGTCCTCCGATCCTTCATACTACTCCTCCTCAGAAGAAGAAGAAGAGGAAGACGAGCGTTACACTGATGATCAAATCAAATGTTATTTGTCACATGCTCCGAATACAACAGGTGTAGTAGACCTTACAGTGAAATGCTTACTTACAAGCCCTTAACCAACAATACATTTTTAATAAATAAATAAATACATTGATAAGTAAACAATAAGAAAGAAAAGTAACAAATAGTTAAAGAGCAGCAGTAAAATAACAATAGCGAGGCTATATACAGGGGGGGGGGGTACCAGTACAGAGTCAATGTGGAGGCTATATACAGGGGGTACCAGTACAGAGTCAATGTGCAGGGGCACCGGTTAGTCGAGGTAATTGAGGTAATATGTACATGTAGGTAGAGGTAAACTGACTATGCACAGATAATAAACAGCGTAGCAACAGGGAAAAAATGGGGGCTGGGGTGGGTACATTCCAAATACTCTGGGTAGCCATTTGAGTAGCTGTTCAGGAGTCTTATGGCTTGGTGGTAGAAGCTGTTAAGAAACCTTTTGGTCCTAGACTTGGAGCTCCGGTACAGCTTGCCGTGCGGTAGCAGAGAGAACAGTCTATGACTAGGGTGGATAGAGTCTTTGCCAATTTTTAGGGCCTTCCTCTGACACCGCCTGTTATAGAGGTCCTGGATGGCAGGAAGCTTGGCCCCAGTGATGTACTGGGCCATACGCACTACCCTCTGTAGTGGCTTGTGGTCGGAGGCCGATTAGTTGCCATACCAGGCAGTGATGCAACCAGTCAGGATGCTCTCGATGGTGCAGCTGTAGAACATTTTGAGGATCTGAGGACCCATGCCAAATCTTTCCGTCTCCTGAGGGGGAATAGGTTTTGTCGTGCCCTCTTTACAACGGTCTTAGTGTGCTTGGACCATGATAGTTTGTTGGTGATGTGTTGTTACCTACCCTCACCACCTGGGGGCGGCCCGTCAGGAAGTCCAGGATCCAGTTGCAGAGGGAGGTGTTTAGTCCCAGGGTCCTTAGCTTAGTGATGAGCTTTGAGGGCACTATGGTGTTGAACGCTGAGCTGTAGTCAATGAATAGCATTCTCATGTAGGTGTTCCTTTTGTCCAGGTGTGAAAGGGCAGTGTGGAGTGCAATAGAGATTTGTGGATCTGTTGGGGCGGAATGCAAATTGGAGTGGGTCTAGGGTTTCTGGGATAATGGTGTTGATGTGAGCCATGATCAGCCTTTCAAAGCACTTCATGGCTACAGATGTGAGTGCTACGGGTCAGTAGTCATTTAGGCAGGTTACCTTTGTGTTCTTGGGCACAGGGACTATGGTGGTCTGATGCAGTTAATTACAGTTTATGGTGGAGACCGACAGTTTGAAATCAAATAGACTATATTTTAAATATTTTTTTAGTCAATTAAGAACACATTCTTAATTACAATGACGGCCTACCAAAAGGCAAAAGGCCTCCTGCGGGGACGGGGGCTGGGATAAAAAATAAAATAAAAATATTTGACAAAACACACATCAAGACAAGAGAGACACCACAACACTACATAAAGAAAGACATAAGACAACGACATAGCATGGCAGCAACACATGACAACACAGCGTGGTAGCAACACAACATGACAACAACATGATAAAAACACATGGCAGCAGCACAAAATGGTGGCAGCACAAAACATGGTATGAAGCTTATTGGGCACACACAACAGCACAAAGGCATGAAGGTAGAGACAACAATGCATGTATTATTTGAAATGTTTATTTAACCTTTATTTAACTTGGCAAGTCAGTTAATTAAGAACAAATTCTTATTTACAATGAGGCAACCAAAAGTCAAAAAGGGGCTGGGATCTAAAAAATAATAATATATAAATATAGGACCAAACACACATCACGACAAGAGAGACAACACAAACCCACATAAAGAGATACCTAAGACAACAACATAGCAAGGCAGCAACACATGACAACACAGCATGGTAGCAACACAACATGACAACACAGCATGGTAGCAACACAACATGACAACAAACGCTAGCAACAATACATCACGCAAAGCAGTCACAACTGTCAGTAAGAGTGTCCGTGATTGAGTCTTTAAATGAAGAGATGGAGATACAACTATAACCGCGCCAAGACCATTAAAACGTTGGGTGCGTTCATAAATTCCCTCTGGCTATCTACTCCAATTTCAGAGCACTCTCGTCTGAGTGTAACAGAGCGCAGAATAACTGATGAAATTACGAACGCTCAACACCAGTTAAATATGGCCGGTGTCAGTAAACGTCGGCAAAAAAAAGCGTCATTAAATGTGTTGCCACCAGGACAGTTACAGTCACCAACGCTCTAGATAACATGAAAACAGCCTAACCAGCTCTGCTGGCGGGCGTAAAATTGTCAGAGTGAGGTGTTCTCTTATTTGTGTCTGGAAATAGCTAGCCAACATTAGCCAGTTAGCTTGGGTGCTTGACTACCGTTGTGAGGTCAGAACACTCAGTGTGCGTCTCTGAACGATTGAAGAGCGAATCGCTCTGAATTTACGAACGCACCCTTTGCTGCGTTTGGCTCTGTTGCCTCTTTAGGTCACTGTGGCAGTTCATGTCGTTCTCCAGGGAAACCAGGTCACTGTGGCAATGCGTGTCCGTCTCCAGGGCAACCAGGACGCGTCTACTGAGGGGATCCTGCTAGTGACTGAGGAACACGTTTCTATCCACCAATGGCCAGCCGGGGAACAGGCTTCCCGCTCCATCAACCGCCCCTGCGCGTATTTGTAGGAGGCACAGAGAACAGGCACAGGTGCACGTTAAGTCACAGTGAATTGAAGGGTAACAAGTTACGAGACAGTAAAGTTTTCACCTGAATTATTTCAGTAATATGGACTTCAAGTTAAAGAGATATTTATAATTTTAAAGTTAATACCGAGGACAGTTGTGTGTTGTTGTGGTCGTCGTCGAATTCACCTGCAGCTGTTGTAGTGTGTTGTTGTCTAATACCGTCAGCAATAAAGTCATGTTAACTAATGTCTTTTCTAACTGGCAGGACAACACCATGAGGAGATTGCTGGGGGATTTCAGGACGAAGAGGAGACATTGCTCCAGCCAGAGGGTAAGGAGGTGTTATCGACATTGTAGTAATAGGAACAATTATTATATTACGTTTGAGTGTCATAGTGGAATTCTTATAGAAATAAGTTAAATAAAGAATGGTTCAACCAGTTTGTTTTAAACGCATCTTTGGAAGAAAATGTCCAGGAGGAGAACAGGAAAGTAAGTCATGGATGGAAGGAAGGATGGATGGGAGGAGAGGCACGGGGAGAGAGATATAGAAGAAAGTGTGACATCAATGGCAGTCTGAAGCTTCTCAGACAGATGGAGGGAAAGGGGGAAGACAGATGGAGGGAAAGGGGGAAGACAGATGAGAGGGAAAGGGGGAAGACAGATGAGAGGGAAAGGGGGAAGACAGATGGAGGGAAAGGGGGAAGACAGATGGAGGGAAAGGGGGAAGACAGATGAGAGGGAAAGGGGGAAGACAGATGAGAGGGAAAGGGGGAAGACAGATGAGAGGGAAAGGGGGAAGACAGATGAGAGGGAAAGGGGGAAGACAGATGGAGGGAAAGGGGGAAGACAGATGGAGGGAAAGGGGGAAGACAGATGGAGGGAAAGGGGGAAGACAGATGAGAGGGAAAGGGGGAAGACAGATGAGAGGGAAAGGGGGAAGACAGATGGAGGGAAAGGGGGAAGACAGATGGAGGGAAAGGGGGAAGACAGATGAGAGGGAAAGGGGGAAGACAGATGAGAGGGAAAGGGGGAAGACAGATGAAGGGAAAGGGGGAAGACAGATGGAGGGAAAGGGGGAAGACAGATGAGAGGGAAAGGGGGAAGACAGATGAGAGGGAAAGGGGGAAGACAGATGGAGGGAAAGGGGGGAAGACAGATGGAGGGAAAGGGGGAAGACAGATGGAGGGAAAGGGGGAAGACAGATGGAGGGAAAGGGGGAAGACAGATGGAGGGAAAGGGGGAAGACAGATGGAGGGAAAGGGGGAAGACAGATGGAGGGAAAGGGGGAAGACAGATCGAGGGAAAGGGGGAAGACAGATCGAGGGAAAGGGGGAAGACAGATGAGAAGAGGATAGTGACGGTGCCCCTCTGCTGGCTGCGCTCCTGTCAGCTATACACTCCTCACTGCTTTTGGTCTCGAGCTCTGCCCTACACCTCTAACAGCAGGCAGACAGCTCTATCTGAGCAATGTGTTACTCAGAGGAGGCTGGTGGGAGGAGCTATAGGAGGACGGGCTCATTGTAAACCAAACATGTGGTTTCCGTATGTTTGATGTGTTCGATACCATTCCATCTATTCAATTCCAGCCATTACAATGAGCCTGTCCTTCTATAACTCCTCCCACCAGCCTCCTCTGGTGTTACTCTGTCTAGCTTTGAGCACCATGAGTTTGACACGCAAGATAATAATGTCTAATTATGACATTTCGCTACTTGTAGTTCTGTCTCTGCCAGCTGCTTGTTTGACATCTGGTGTTAGTCTAATGAGCTGAATCAAATAGGTGTTAGTCTAATGAGCTGAATCAAATAGGTGTTAGTCTAATGGGCTGAATCAAATAGGTTTTAGTTTGATGAGCTGAATCAAATAGGTGTTAGTCTAATGAGCTGAATCAAATAGGTGTTAGTCTAATGAGCTGAATCAAATAGATGTTAGTCTAATGAGCTGAATCAAATAGATGTTAGTCTAATGGGCTGAATCAAATAGGTTTTAGTTTGATGAGCTGAATCAAATAGGTGTTAGTCTGATGAGCTGAATCAAATAGGTGTTAGTCTAATGAGCTGAATCAAATAGATGTTAGTCTGATGAGCTGAATCAAATAGATGTTAGTCTGATGAGCTGAATCAAATAGGTTTTAGTCTAATGAGCTGAATCAAATAGATGTTAGTCTGATGAGCTGAATCAAATAGATGTTAGTCTGATGAGCTGAATCAAATAGATGTTAGTCTAATGAGCTGAATCAAATAGATGTTAGTCTGATGAGCTGAATCAAATAGGTGTTAGTCTAATGAGCTGAATCAAATAGGTGTTAGTCTAATGAGCTGAATCAAATAGGTGTTAGTCTGATGAGCTGAATCAAATAGGTGTTAGTCTAATGAGCTGAATCAAATAGGTGTTAGTCTAATCAGCTGAATCAAATAGATGTTAGTCTAATGAGCTGAATCAAATAGGTGTTAGTCTATTGAGCTGAATCAAATAGGTGTTAGTCTGATGAGCTGAATCAAATAGGTGTTAGTCTGATGAGCTGAATCAAATAGGTTTTAGTCTAATGAGCTGAATCAAATAGGTGTTAGTCTAATGAGCTGAATCAAATAGATGTTAGTCTAATGAGCTCAATCAAATAGGTGTTAGTCTATTGAGCTGAATCAAATAGGTGTTAGTCTATTGAGCTGAATCAAATAGGTGTTAGTCTGATGAGCTGAATCAAATAGGTGTTAGTTTGATGAGCTGAATCAAAAACGTGCAGTAAGTTACATGGTTCTGATGTAATGTATCTGGTTAATAGATAGTAGTAACCCACAATATGATTGGTCAATAAAGGGGGCCATGAATATGCAGTATGATGTGATTGGTTAAGAAACAGTTGTGAAACATGATTGATTTTTTACATTTTATTTTACAAGGTAAATTGACTGAGAACACATTCCCATTTACAGCAACAACCTGGGGAATAGTTACAGGGGAGAGGAGGGTTAGTAGGCAGCGTAACGTAACATGTGATTGGTTAGTAGGCAGTGTAACGTAACATGTGATTGGTTAGTAGGCAGTGTAATGTAGCATGTGATTGGTTATTAGGCAGTGTAACGTAATATGTGATTGGTTAGTAGGCAGTGTAATGTTAACTGACTGTTATCTGATTCGTCAGCTCACGCTACAGCTGCCCTCTAAACTCTCACCTGAAACTCCGCCTCCACCTGGGTGTGAACTCTGTGTAACGGATGTGAAATGGCTAGCTAGTTAGCGGGTACGCGCTACTAGCATTTCAATCAGTTACGTCACTTGCTCTGAGACTTAAGTAGGGTTTCCCCTTGCTCTGCAAGGGCCGCGGCTTTTGTGGAGCGATGGATAACGACGCTTCGTGGGCGACTGTTGTTGATGTGTGCAGAGGGTCCCTGGTTCGCGCCCGTGTCGGGGCGAGGGGACGACGTAAAGTTATACTGTTACATTGATGCTGTTGACCCGGATCACTGGTTGCTGCGGAAAAGGAGGAGGTTGAAAGGGGGGTGAGTGTAACGGATGTGAAATGGCTAGCTAGTTAGCGGGTACGCGCTACTAGCATTTCAATCAGTTACGTCACTTGCTCTGAGACTTAAGTAGGGTTTCCCCTTGCTCTGCAAGGGCCGTGGCCTTTGTGGAGCGATGGGTAACGATGCTTCGTGGGCGACCGTTGTTGATGTGTGCAGAGGGTCCCTGGTTCGCGCCCGTGTCGGGGCGAGGGGACGACGTAAAGTTATACTGTTACATCTGCATGCAGGGTTTTTTCTCCAACCCTGCACTAACACACCTGATCCTATTAATCAGCTGTTCCTTGTGACATTGATTAGCTCAGGGATGGGCAATTCCAGTTCTCGGAGGCCTGATTGGTGTCACACTTTTGCCCCACACACCTGACTCCAATAATCAACTAATCACGATGTTCAGTTAACTTTAATCAGCTGAGGACTGGATTTGCCATCATTGGATTATCTGAATTAGGTGTTAAAGCAGGGCTGAATTAGGTGTTAGAGCAGGGCTGAATTAGGTGTTTAGAGCAGGGCTGAATTAGGTGTTTAGAGCAGGGCTGAATTAGGTGTTTAGAGCAGGGCTGAATTAGGTGTAAGAGCAGGGCTGAATTAGGTGTTAGAGCAGGGCTGAATTAGGTGTTAGAGCAGGGCTGAATTAGGTGTTAGAGCAGGGCTGAATTAGGTGTTAGAGCAGGGCTGAATTAGGTGTAAGAGCAGGGCTGAATTAGGTGTAAGAGCAGGGCTGAATTAGGTGTTAGAGCAGGGTTGAATTAGGTGTTAAAGCAGGGTTGAATTAGGTGTTTAGAGCAGGGCTGAATTAGGTGTTTAGAGCAGGGCTGAATTAGGTGTTTAGAGCAGGGCTGAATTAGGTGTTAGAGCAGGGCTGAATTAGGTGTTAGAGCAGGGCTGAATTAGGTGTTAGAGCAGGGCTGAATTAGGTGTTAGAGCAGGGCTGAATTAGGTGTAAGAGCAGGGCTGAATTAGGTGTTAGAGCAGGGTTGAATTAGGTGTTAAAGCAGGGTTGAATTAGGTGTTAAGAGCAGGGCTGAATTAGGTGTTAAGAGCAGGGCTGAATTAGGTGTTAGAGCAGGGCTGAATTAGGTGTTAGAGCAGGGCTGAATTAGGTGTTAGAGCAGGGCTGAATTAGGTGTTAGAGCAGGGCTGAATTAGGTGTTAGAGCAGGGCTGAATTAGGTGTTAGAGCAGGGCTGAATTAGGTGTTAGAGCAGGGCTGAATTAGGTGTTAGAGCAGGGCTGAATTAGGTGTTAGAGCAGGGCTGAATTAGGTGTTAGAGCAGGGCTGAAAGAAGGAAACGCTGCTCATGTGCCTGCTATGTTAAGATAGGCTGCCCCTTCCCTACTCTGTTCTGATTGGGCAGCTGGGAGGCAGTGTCTTGTTAGCTGATTGGTCTGTTTTATCAGTTTACCTGCTGCTGCCCTCTAGCTGTCCATGTAAACCATCACTGGTGTTGAAATGAGACGTTACACGAATCAATGAAGTGCTGCTACCACACTGCTGAGTGCTAAGTGTTGAGTGCTAAGTGTTGAGTGCTAAGTGTTGAGTGCTAAGTGTTGAGTGCTAAGTGTTGAGTGTTGAGTCCATACAGACCATCTAGACTCATCTCAACTGGTTCACATTTTGTCAGTTGAATTCAGATTTTAAAAAATCTCGGAACCACAGAGGTTGTCTGATTTTTTTTCTTCTCTCCCTTCACTTTTCTCAGATGGTCTGTGTGGACTGGGCTTTGTTTCCATCATGTGTCACGATGAGGCAGTGCTTTGTTAGCTGGCTGTTCTCACTTCAGCTGTTACATACTTCCATGTCACCACATGTGACTGACTACCTGACCCCTATGGAATAAGATAAATAAATACATTTACATTGCATAAATGTTTGAGCGTCTATTCCTTCTATAAATCAATTAATTCAAGTGTCATCTGAATATTTGAAATCCAACATTTGTAAACGTTTATCTATAAATCCAGTACTGGTAGAGATGTTTTACATTAAATTATTGTTCTACATTACTGTAAACGTGGGTTAACGTGTTTAAGGACAGAATGATTGTTCTACATTACTGTAAACGTGGGTTAACATGTTTAAGGTCAGAATGATTGTTCTACATTACTGTAAACGTGGGTTAACATGTTTAAGGACTGAATGATTGTTCTACATTACTGTAAACGTGGGTTAACATGTTTAAGGTCAGAATGATTGTTCTACATTACTGTAAATGTGGGTTAACATGTTTAAGGACAGAATGATTGTTCTACATTACTGTAAACGTGGGTTAACATGTTTAAGGACAGAATGATTGTTCTACATTACTGTAAACATGGGTTAACATGTTTAAGGACAGAATGATTGTTCTACATTACTGTAAACGTGGGTTAACATGTTTAAGCACAGAATGATTGTTCTACATTACTGTAAACGTGGGTTAACATGTTTAAGGTCAGAATGATTGTTCTACATTACTGTAAATGTGGGTTAACATGTTTAAGCACAGAATGATTGTTCTACATTACTGTAAATGTGGGTTAACATGTTTAAGGACAGAATGATTGTTCTACATTACTGTAAACGTGGATTAACATGTTTAAGGACTGAATGATTGTTCTACATTACTGTAAACGTGGATTAACATGTTTAAGGACTGAAAGATTAGTGGAATCTGTGTGGGTAGCAGGACAGGTAGGATGACTGACAGGGAAGGTGAACAGGTGGTCACGTGTCAGGTGACAGTGGAATGGATGAGATTGAGGATTAATATGTTTAAAGAACAGTCTTTTAATCTGACAACGGCAATGACAAAACGAGTAACAACTTGCTTTAAATCAGACACATCTACAGTGGGGAGAACAAGTATTTGATACACTGCCGATTTTGCAAGTTTTCCTACTTACAAAGCATGTAGAGGTCTGTAATTTTTATCATAGGTACACTTCAACTGTGGGAGACGGAATCTAAAACAAAAATCCAGAAAATCACATTGTATGATTTTTAAGTAATTAATTTGCATTTTATTGCATGACATAAGTATTTGATACATCAGAAAAGCAGAACTTAATATTTGGTACAGAAACCTTTGTTTGCAATTACAGAGATCATACGTTTCCTGTAGTTCTTGACCAGGTTTGCACACACTGCAGCAGGGATTTTGGCCCACTCCTCCATACAGACCTTCTCCAGATCCTTCAGGTTTCGGGGCTGTCGCTGGGCAATACGGACTTTCAGCTCCCTCCAAAGATTTTCTATTGGGTTCAGGTCTGGAGACTGGCTAGGCCACTCCAGGACCTTGAGATGCTTCTTACGGAGCCACTCCTTAGTTGCCCTGGCTGTGTGTTTCGGGTCGTTGTCATGCTGGAAGACCCAGCCACGACCCATCTTCAATGCTCTTACTGAGGGAAGGAGGTTGTTGGCCAAGATCTCGCGATACATGGCCCCATACATCCTCCCCTCAATACGGTGCAGTCGTCCTGTCCCCTTTGCAGAAAAGCATCCCCAAAGAATGATGTTTCCACCTCCATGCTTCACGGTTGGGATGGTGTTCTTGGGGTTGTACTCATCCTTCTTCTTCCTCCAAACACGGCGAGTGGAGTTTAGACCAAAAAGCTCAATTTTTGTCTCATCAGACCACATGACCTTCTCCCACTCCTCCTCTGGATCATCCAGAGGGTCATTGGCAAACTTCAGACGGGCCTGGACATGCGCTGGCTTGAGCAAGGGGACCTTGCGTGCGCTGCAGGATTTTAATCCATGACGGCGTAGTGTGTTACTAATGGTTTTCTTTGAGACTGTGGTCCCAGCTCTCTTCAGGTCATTGACCAGGTCCTGCCGTGTAGTTCTGGGCTGATCCCTCACCTTCCTCATGATCATTGATGCCCCACGAGGTGAGATCTTGCATGGAGCCCCAGACCGAGGGTGATTGACCGTCATCTTGAACTTCTTCCATTTTCGAATAATTGCGCCAACAGTTGTTGCCTTCTCACCAAGCTGCTTGCCTATTGTCCTGTAGCCCATCCCAGCCTTGTGCAGGTCTACAATTTACCCCTGATGTCCTTACACATCTCTCTGGTCTTGGCTATTGTGGAGAGGTTGGAGTCTGTTTGATTGAGTGTGTGGACAGGTGTCTTTTATACAGGTAACGAGCTCAAACAGGTGCAGTTAATACAGGTAATGAGTGGAGAACAGGTGGGCTTCTTAAAGAAAAACTAACAGGTCTGTGAGAGCCGGAATTCTTACTGGTCGGTAGGTGATCAAATACTTATGTCATGCAATAAAATGCAAATTAATTACTTAAAAATCCTACAATGTGATTTTCTGGATTTTTGTTTTAGATTCCGTCTCTCACAGTTGAAGTGTACCTATGATAAAAATTACAGACCTCTACATGCTTTGTAAGTAGGAAAACCTGCAAAATCGGCAGTGTATCAAATACTTGTTCTCCCCACTGTATGTTACACATACTAGTGGTTCTTTGAGGTTATTATACTGGTTTAGCAAGCCATGATATGGGAAATTATGTGCTTAAGAAATCCTTCCATTGGTTTCCTCTTGAATATCCCAATCATTATGGACCTGGTGGTTGTCAGGGAATTCACTATGGACCTGATTGTTGTCAGGGAATTCACTATGGACCTGGTTGTTGTCAGGGAATTCACTATGGACCTGGTGGTTGTCAGGGAATTCACTATGGACCTGGTGGTTGTCAGGGAATTCACTATGGACCTGGTTGTTGTCAGGGAATTCACTATGGACCTGGTGGTTGTCAGTGAATTCACTATGGACCTGGTGGTTGTCAGGGAATTCACTATGGACCTGGTTGTTGTCAGGGAATTCACTATGGACCTGGTGGTTGTCAGGAAATTCACTATGGACCTGGTTGTTGTCAGGAAATATCAGTGTCACCTTTTTAGTGGCATAACACTTTATTATATTCATGGCAGTAGGGCCATTACAACACACACACACACACACACACACACACACACCCTTTAATCTCTTATTGCAATAGTCATCATCTTCCGTCTTCTTCATCTTCAGAAAAGAATGGCAAATCCTTTCCCATACCACAAGGCACTAGGCCTAAAGTCACCACTCAGCACCGAACAACAGAGTTTACTTTGTATCTTAATTAATACCTCATAACCTTTCATTCAAACTCTGAAACTCTGGAAACATCAGAGGTGTCCTTACTCCTCGCCATCTCAGAGCCCACCATCTCGTCAGAGCTCTGTCCTTTTCTTTAGAATAATCTGGCGCACCATGGTTACGGCCTCCTTACGCACGCTCTCGGCGGGCTCCTCTGCCTTCCAGAACCTCACCACCTGGCCTTCGGGGTTCACCAGGAACTTCCAGAAGTTCCACTTCGGAACCTTCTTCACGGAATCTGTATGGTGAATGGAAAGAAATGGTTATTAGGCCCAGCGTCTTTGTTGTGTTGTGTGCCACCATGTGATGTGCCAATATGCCATAATAACTGCAATTCCTCCCACACCCACAGTACCCATGAATAATATTATCTTGAATATAATATTTTACTATTTTTAAAACGTTAGACTAAAGATAGGCCTGTATGTCTAGGCTTTGTTAACCTGTGATAGACTACCCGTCGTTTTTCTTGTCCTTTATAAATAGCATCAACTGTATTTATTAAATATCAGACTTATAATAAGCCTACCTGTTATGAATTTGAAGGCTGGCTCCGCCTCCGACCCCATGATTTTGACCTTACTGAAGATGGTGAAAGTGACGCCATAGGTGTTCTTGGCGTAGGCCTCGATGTCCCGGCTGGCCCCCATCTCCGTGTCCCCGAACTGGCCGCAGGGGAAAGCCAGGACGTTGAAATGGGACGTACCCAATTCCCGGTGCAGCTCCTGCAGGAAGCGATAGTTCTCCTCAGTGTGTTCGCTGTGGCTCGCCACGTTGACAACCAGAGACGCCTGCGCCAGGGGGGGAAAAAATATATATATATCGGGGAATTGTAAACATACTACATCTCAGAAACAAGTTATCAACCTTTTAGATAAACTGACTGACTTTTGCAGTACACAGAGTTAGTCTACTCGTTGAGTTTTGCTGATGTGGACTTACTTTGCCTCGGTATCTCTCCAAAGAAACGCTTCTCCCTTTGGCGTCCTTCACCTCAAAAGAATAGAAATCTTGCGGCTTCCTGGACTTGGAGATTTTGAGAAAACTATGTAGCATTAATAAACATCCCATGCACACCGTCATACTCAGTAGAACCCTGACCATTCGGGCTCTCGGGTTTAAGGGCTTGGTCGGGTAGCCCCCCAAAACCTCCAGCGCCTCCATCTTGGAGGGGGAAATAAGGAAGATTTGGGGCGGGGAAAGGAGTTTGGCAACGGGGGTTGGGTTGAATCTGGCTGGGCGGCGGGAACATAGTGAATTTCTCGATTGAGGAGGTAACGGTTTTGGAGGAGGAGGTCTCTTCCGTTTTAGGGATCAGATTTCTCTAAGGGAATTCCGAGTTTTCTGGGCGATTCAGCAGCACTCTAATTTCATAATCTAATTTGTTTAAGACCTGTAATCATTATTAAAAATAACATTTAAAAAATAACATGGAGAGTCAAGCAGGCAAACCTTGAAATCTGGAAATGTTACCTTTAGTCTAACCTACTTTTCTTTTAACTTTTACTGCCTCAGAAACCCGGATCCGGGAGCACCCCCCACCCCCCACACACTGATTAGCATAGATAGCATAGCTTCAGAAGTAGATAGTAGCATCTAAATATCATTAAATCACAAGTCCAAGACACCAGATGAAAGATACAGATCTTGTGAATAAAGCCACCATTTCAGATTTTTAAAATGTTTTACAGGGAAGACAAAATATGTAAATCTATTAGCTAAACACGTTAGCAAAATACACCACTATTCTAACTCCATCAGTTTCTTACTCCTTCAGGTGCTATCACCAATTCGGCTCAACTAAGATATTGATAGCCAATAACCTATAAAAAAAACCATCAGATGACAGTCTGATAACATATTCATGGTATAGGATAGTTTTTGTTAGAAAAAAGTGCATATTTCAGGTAGAAATCACAGTTTACAATTGCACCGACCATCACAAATCCACTAGAATTACTAGATAGAGCAACGTGTATGACCAATTTACTCATCATAAAACATTTCATAAGAATAGACAAAGCATAGCAATGGAAAGACCCAGATCTTGTGATTCCAGACAATATTTCAGATTTTCTAAGCGTTTTACAGCGAAAACACAATAAATCGATAAGTTAGCATACTACATGTGAAAACGTTACCAGAGCATCGATTCCAGCCAAAGAGCGCTATAACGTAATCACCGCCAAAAGATATTAATTTTTTCACTAACCTTCTCAGAATTCTTCCGATGACACTCCTGTAACATCATTTTACAACATACATATACAGTTTGTTCGAAAAGGTGCATATTTAGCCATACAAAACCGTGGTTACACAATGAAAATACTAGGAAATCAAGCCTCAATATGTCTGACGTCATCTATCAGAGTGATCTAGTTTAATTAAAAGCTAATCATATACTTGACTAAAAAATACAGGGTTGACAGGAATCGAAAGACAAATTAGTTCTTAATGCAACCGCTGATTTACATTTTTAAAATTATCCTTACTTTTCAATACAGGGTTGGCCAAGTGAAGCTATACAAAACAAAATGGCGAAAAATGCGTTTAAAATATTTCGACAGAAACACGGTTTATCATATTAAATATTGCTTACTTTGAGCTGATCTTCCATCATATTCTTGGGCAATGTATCCTTTCTATGTTATAAACGTCTTTTGGTCGATAGATGTCCTCTGTCCTTCGAAATGTCCACTAACAACGACCGAGACCGCGAAACGTTCCCAAAGCTAGAAAGTGCACGACAAATAAATTCCTCAGAATCGCACTAAACGGATATAAATTGCTATAAAACGTTTCAAATTAACTACATTATGATGTTTTTAACAACTATAACGACTGAAAACATGACCGGAGAAATATAGCTGGTTAGAAAACGATTTGGAACGAGACAGGTCCGATGGCCTTCACGCTTGAGGCGCACGTTGAGAAAGAGGGGTCTCTGTACATTTTTGTCATTTATAATGGCTGTGAACGTCCCATCGAGTTCATTGAAAACGTGATGACGTACAGACACCCAGAGGAAGACGTAGGTAGTGTCGGTTTCTTCATAGCATTCACTGTGGCCTTATAAACAGACCCCAGATCAGAGGTAAAAATTTCTGAAATCTGAACCCTGTCATGAAAAGTGCTGTAAAAATTGTTCTGTACCACTCAGAGACAAAATTTCAACTCCTATAGAAACTATAGACTGTTTTCTATCCAATAATAACAATAATATGCATATTGTACGATCAAGAATTTAGCACGAGGCAGTTTAATTTGGAAATGTAAAAAAAAAAATAATGCTAACAGCTCCCCCTATTGACAAAAGGTTAAAGTGAAAATGATGTAAAAATAGGCCGATAATTTATCCAATGGCTTTCAGTTAATAAGTCATCTTTTATCAGACATTATTCTAATGTCAACTAAGTATTATTAGTATTTTCTGTTTTCTTTAAATAAGCATTGAGGCATCCTTGATCATTTCACAAGCGCTTTAAATCGGATGGTGAGCGGGTGGCTGAGCGCAGAGCCGATTTTAGCCAATATCCCCGTAGCCACCAGATGGCGCCATTCTCCCTGCCTGGAATTCCACGATCTGCCAGAGACTCTGTATTCACCGCAAGAAGAGAGCACAGAGACACGTCTTCAAGGTTTGAGTGAATGAATCAATAAATACTTTAATATCTAATAGGGGAAATTGCTTTGCAGTGTAAATACTGCTACGGCAAATAAGTTTACACACCCTCAAATTCACACACTATTGGTCTATGGTCTTATTGTACACCCCAAAGACTGTAAAGGTATACAAACACCCATGATGCAAGCTGATGATGTGACCTTTCGCCGTCAGACACAGTGGTGAAGGCCGGACTGTCACACAGTAATATGAAACCTGTCATAACATCAACCACCTACAGGAGGAATGTGCCTAAACAGGTCTGTCCGTACAGGCACACACACATACACAAGCATTGTACACACACACACACGCTTCACACCACACACACACACAAGCGCGCGCTTCACACCACACACACACACAAGCACGCATCACACCACACACGCGCATCACAACACACCAAAACTCTTGATTGGCGTTAAATGTTCTAAAATTGTCCTCCTGAAAATATATGCACCCGTTGTACTGTAAGTGTCAATAATTGTTTGTGTTGGTGGACGTGTTGTTGTAGGACTGGGTATGATCTGATTCTAGAGAACAGGACATGTTGTTGGACTGGGTATGATCAGATTCTAGAGAACAGGACATGTTGTTGGACTGGGTATGATCTGATTCTAGAGAACAAGACATGTTGTTGGACTGGGTATGATCTGATTCTAGAGAACAGGACATGTTGTTGGACTGGGTATGATCTGATTCTAGAGAACAGGACATGTTGTAGGACTGGGTATGATCTGATTCTAGAGAACAGGACATGTTGTTGGACTGGGTATGATCTGATTCTAGAGAACAGGACATGTTGTAGGACTGGGTATGATCTGATTCTAGAGAACAGGACATGTTGTTGGACTGGGTATGATCTGATTCTAGAGAACAGGACATGTTGTTGGACTGGGTATGATCTGATTCTAGAGAACAGGACATGTTGTTGGACTGGGTATGATCTGATTCTAGAGAACAGGACATGTTGTTGGACTGGGTATGATCTGATTCTACATTTACATTTACATTTAAGTCATTTAGCAGACGCTCTTATCCAGAGCGACTTACAAATTGGTGCATTCACCTTATGATATCCAGTGGAACAACCACTTTACAATAGTGCATCTAACTCTTTTAAGGGGGGGGGGGGTTAGAAGGATTACTTTATCCTATCCTAGGTATTCCTTAAAGAGGTGGGGTTTCAGGTGTCTCCGGAAGGTGGTGATTGACTCCGCTGACCTGGCGTCGTGAGGGAGTTTGTTCCACCATTGGGGTGCCAGAGCAGCGAACAGTTTTGACTGGGCTGAGCGGGAACTGTACTTCCTCAGAGGTAGGGAGGCGAGCAGGCCAGAGGTGGATGAACGCAGTGCCCTTGTTTGGGTGTAGGGCCTGATCAGAGCCTGAAGGTACGGAGGTGCCGTTCCCCTCACAGCTCCGTAGGCAAGCACCATGGTCTTGTAGCGGATGCGAGCTTCAACTGGAAGCCAGTGGAGAGAGCGGAGGAGCGGGGTGACGTGAGAGAACTTGGGAAAGTTGAACACCAGACGGGCTGCGGCGTTCTGGATGAGTTGTAGGGGTTTAATGGCACAGGCAGGGAGCCCAGCCAACAGCGAGTTGCAGTAATCCAGACGGGAGATGACAAGTGCCTGGATTAGGACCTGCGCCGCTTCCTGCGTGAGGCAGGGTCGTACTCTGCGAATGTTGTAGAGCATGAACCTACAGGAACGGGTCACCGCCTTGATGTTAGTTGAGAACGACAGGGTGTTGTCCAGGATCACGCCAAGGTTCTTAGCACTCTGGGAGGAGGACACAATGGAGTTGTCAACCGTGATGGCGAGATCATGGAACGGGCAGTCCTTCCCCGGGAGGAAGAGCAGCTCCGTCTTGCCGAGGTTCAGCTTGAGGTGGTGATCCGTCATCCACACTGATATGTCTGCCAGACATGCAGAGATGCGATTCACCACCTGGTTATCAGAGGGGGGAAAGGAGAAGATTAATTGTGTGTCGTCTGCATAGCAATGATAGGAGAGACCATGTGAGGATATGACAGAGCCAAGTGACTTGGTGTATAGCGAGAATAGGAGAGGGCCTAGAACAGAGCCCTGGGGGACACCAGTGGTGAGAGCACGTGGTGCGGAGACAGATTCTCGCCACGCCACCTGGTAGGAGCGACCTGTCAGGTAGGACGCAATCCAAGCGTGGGCCGCGCCGGAGATGCCCAGCTCGGAGAGGGTGGAGAGGAGGATCTGATGGTTCACAGTATCAAAGGCAGCCGATAGGTCTAGAAGGATGAGAGCAGAGGAGAGAGAGTTAGCTTTAGCAGTGCGGAGCGCCTCCGTGACACAGAGAAGAGCAGTCTCAGTTGAATGACTAGTCTTGAAACCTGACTGATTTGGATCAAGAAGGTCATTCTGAGAGAGATAGCAGGAGAGCTGGCCAAGGACGGCACGTTCAAGAGTTTTGGAGAGAAAAGAAAGAAGGGATACTGGTCTGTAGTTGTTGACATCGGAGGGATCGAGTGTAGGTTTTTTCAGAAGGGGTGCAACTCTCGCTCTCTTGAAGACGGAAGGGACGTAGCCAGCGGTCAAGGATGAGTTGATGAGCGAGGTGAGGTAAGGGAGAAGGTCTCCGGAAATGGTCTGGAGAAGAGAGGAGGGGATAGGGTCAAGCGGGCAGGTTGTTGGGCGGCCGGCCGTCACAAGACGCGAGATTTCATCTGGAGAGAGAGGGGAGAAAGAGGTCAAAGCACAGGGTAGGGCAGTGTGAGCAGAACCAGCGGTGTCGTTTGACTTAGCAAACGAGGATCGGATGTCGTCGACCTTCTTTTCAAAATGGTTGACGAAGTCATCAGCAGAGAGGGAGGAGGGGGGAGGAGGGGGAGGAGGATTCAGGAGGGAGGAGAAGGTGGCAAAGAGCTTCCTAGGGTTAGAGGCAGATGCTTGGAATTTAGAGTGGTAGAAATTGGCTTTAGCAGCAGAGACAGAAGAGGAGAATGTAGAGAGGAGGGAGTGAAAGGATGCCAGGTCCGCAGGGAGGCGAGTTTTCCTCCATTTCCGCTCGGCTGCCCGGAGCCCTGTTCTGTGAGCTCGCAATGAGTCGTCGAGCCACGGAGCAGGAGGGGAGGACCGAGCCGGCCTGGAGGATAGGGGACATAGAGAGTCAAAGGATGCAGAAAGGGAGGAGAGGAGGGTTGAGGAGGCAGAATCAGGAGATAGGTTGGAGAAGGTTTGAGCAGAGGGAAGAGATGATAGGATGGAACAGTTCAATTCTAGAGAACAGGACATGTTGTAGGACTGAGTATGATCTGATTCTAGAGAACAGGACATGTTGTTGGACTGGGTATGATCTGATTCTAGAGAACACAACATGCTGTAGGACTGGGTATGATCTGATTCTAGAGAACAGGACATGTTGGACTGGGTATGATCTGATTCTAGAGAACAGGACATGTTGTTGGACTGGGTATGATCTGATTCTAGAGAACAGGACATGTTGTAGGACTAGGTATGATCTGATTCTAGAGAACAGGATAGATGCACAGAGAATGCAGATAGAGTATGGAGGCTCATTTAACAACTGATACGTTTCACTTCTATTTACTACTATTTATGGGTTGACTGTCTATCTATTTGTTGACAATAGAAACTTCTGATCCACTGGAATTGTGACATAGTGAATTATAAGTGAAATAATCTGTCTGTAAACAATTGTTGGAAAAATGACTTGTGTCATGCACAAAGTAGATGTCCTAACCGACTTGCCAAAACTATAGTTTGTTAACAAGAAATGTGTGGAGTGGTTGAAAAACGAGTTTTAATGACTCCAACCTAAGTGTATGTAAACTTCTGACTTCAACTGTAGGATTTTCAAGAAGCAAAGTTTCTGCATTCAAAACAACTGGGAACTCAGAAAAAAAGAGGTTATACTGGGAAAAATATTTTTGAACGGACATCCAAGTCATAAACTTTGGCATCTTTCTAGAGCTCCGACTGCAACCTGAAGATCACTGACATCATGATTGGACCCCCCCCAGCAGACACATTTGTGGCCTGCTGGAGGTCATTTTGCAGGGCTCTGGCAGTGCTCCTCCTTGCTCAAAGGCGGAGGTAGTGGTCCTGCTGCTGGGTTGTTGCCCTCCTACGGCCTCCTCCACGTCTCCTGATGTACTGGCCTGTCTCCTGGTAGCGCCTCCATGCTCTGGACACTACGCTGACAGACACAGCAAACCTTCTTGCCACAGCTCGCATTGATGTGCCATCCTGGATGAGCTGCACTACCTGAGCCACTTGTGTGGGTTGTAGACTCCGTCTCATGCTACCACTAGAGTGAAAGCACCGCCAGCATTCAAAAGTGACCAAAACATCAGCCAGGAAGCATAGGAACTGAGAAGTGGTCTGTGGTCACCACCTGCAGAACCACTCCTTTATTGGGGGTGTCTTGCTAATTGCATATAATTTCCACCTTTTGTCTATTCCATTTGCACAACAGCATGTGAAATTTATTGTCAATCAGTGTTGCTTCCTAAGTGGACAGTTTGATTTCACAGAAGTGTGATTGACTTGGAGTTACATTGTGTTGTTTAAGTGTTCCCTTTATTCTTTTGAGCAGTGTATATACAGTCCATTCAGAAAGTTTTCAGACCCCTTGACTTATTTCCACATTTTGTTCCGTTACAGCCTTAGTCTAAAATTGATGAAAACATTTTTTCCCCTCAATCTACACACAACACCCCATAGTGAGAAAGCAAAACCTCTTTTTTTTTTTTTTTTTTTAGCAAATTTATTAAAAATAAAAAACAAAATACATTTGCATAAGTATTCAGACCCTTTACTCAGTACTTTGTTGAAGCACCTTTGGCAGCGATTACAGCCTCATGTCTTCTTGGGTATGATGCTACAAGCTTGGCACCCCTGTATTTGGGGAGTTTCTCTCATTCTTCTCTGCAGATCCTCTCAAGCTCTGTCAGGTTGGATGGGAAGCGTTGCTGCACAGCTATTTTCAGGTCTCTCCAGAGATGTTTGATCGGGTTCAAGTCCGGGCTCTGGCAAAGTATTGTGACTGTGAGTTGACCAGTGTCTGGAAACTGAGGGTGCTGGCTGTCTGTGTGAGTTTCTGACTTGTTACCACGACCACATCCTTTGAGTTGAGCATAAACAGCGGTTCAAAAGTCAGAGAGAGACCAGAGCTCCTCACAGCTTTCTTCACACCAACATCAGAACAACATTAGACAGCATCTCTACACCAGAGCCTTCTGAAGGACACGACCATGACACACATCATAGTCGTCTGTCTCTGGGTCGTCACTATTCTCCCGTTGTATCTGCACACAGGTAAGAGTCTCTGTGTGCCTGTGTATGTGTGGGTACAATGCACGCCATCGTATCTGATCTTCTCCATTGTCTTGGTGCTCAGTGTCTGTATACGTTCAGTGTCTGTCAGTATGTATGTACCCATGTTCCCTGTCTTCACTGATCCACTTCGATGTATACTTTCATATTTCCTCCAAGGTGATTGTGCAAAGATCATTGGTGGAGCGGAGGTGGTGCCTCACTCTTTACCCTACATGGCCCGATTGGAGAACGGCAAAGGTGATCTGGTCTGTGGAGGGATCCTCATCAACGAGTCATGGGTCCTGACTGCAGCCCACTGTAAAGTAAAAAAGGGCTTGTCCTCACATTTGTAGGTTGTCACAATACTAAATGTTTTTTTTGTGCATCTTTTGTAATATTGTTTTTTGTTTAATTGCTGAGAAAATATGTATTAATACAAATATATATTTTTTATTACGCAAGCTGAAATGAATTAAGTCAAACTGTATCGTGCTGAATGTCAATGTTTAATTTTGTGGTGTAACATCGATCTGTGATCCTATACTGTATATTCAGAGATGCTAGTGTATCCAACACGTCTCCATGTACATTTTTTCAAAGGAATGTATTGTCTAACGAAATCGGATTCTGGATATTGTCTTTAGAATAAAGAGGGTCAACCTGGGTGTCCACTCCGTAAATGCAACTGAGAAGGCTTACAGACAGGTCAGAGATGTGGAGAACCACGTTCCTTATCCCGACTACAATGCTGCGGACCACCGCCACGACATCATGCTGCTACAGGTCAGGATCATTCAGAAACAATAAATTGCACCAAACATAATCCATGATATTTCTCATTCAAAATTAGGTGTAAAAACAGATTGAGAGACCCACCACGTGTATTTGAGAATAATGTTTTTAATTTAAAGTAATAACAACAACAACAACAAATAATGGATTGGATTTATAAATAGCGCCTTTCTACCTACGGATGTACTCAAAGCGCTTTACATAGTAAAGGGGATACACCTCGTCCGCGGTCAATGTGTGGCACCCAGTTGGGAGATGTGGGAAACCATTGTTTGTACCAGAACGTTCACGACACATCAGCTAATAAGATACATATACTTGTGTCACCTTGCATGTGTCCTAGTGATGCGCGTGTTGACTCATAACCCGCAGGCCAAGCGGTTATATCCACGGGGCAGACGGGTTTAGGGTCATTCAATAAGGGCGATTTGAATAAAGCGAAAACAATCTTTAAAATATCCATACATGTATAATTATTGTGCAGTTTATATCTATAGTTTATATCTATAGGCTACCTGGAGGTTATTCTTGCAGTAGTACATAAACCTAAACTTAACCGTACGTGCGCCAAATAGCCTACACGCCAATCACCAAATCATGCTAATGGCAACAGGCAGAACAAGTTAATGTCAATCCACGGAGGCAAAAGTGACATTGTCGGGGTTTAATTCAATAAGACAAAAGCTGCGAAAGGAGAGTTAAAAAAGAGAAGGGAGGGCCAGAACAGTAATATTTGGCTAAGATTGGTAAAGTGTTATGAGGATGATAGCAGTGCCGTCTATGTTATGTGATTGTGAGGCGCTGTACAAATTCCACAGTCACAACATGACCGAGGTAAAGACAGTTTCAAGTTGGATATTCAACGGATATTAGCGCTTTCAAACCTCAATAGCTTTCAAGCCACTTGAGCCACAGACTCCAAATCAGTGTCATGATGTTTGAAAAATTGCACAAAACATTGCACAGGTCTTATTTTCACGATTTGGGCATTAATTTGCTTTCCAAAGCTAATAAACATGTGGAAATTTGAGCAGCATTTTGTATTCCTAGTTTAAAATTAGTTTTCCTAGTTTAAAATTAGTTTTAAACAAAGTACAAACTTTTTTGACATTAGAATTTCAATAGCTCCTTGGTCATGTGACCTACTTGACTCAAACAAGGTTCAGAATGTCCACTCAGTGGGCCTACACATTGCACACTCTTTAGTTTGTTAATTTTCATCTCACACGGTTTTACATTCATTTTTTTAACTTTTTTAATTTCAATAGTTCCCTGGTCATGTGACCTACAACCCTCATACTACTTTCAGAATATCCACTGACTAGCCTTATACATGGCACACCCTGTTTGTCCATTTTCATCTCACACGTTTTTACATTCTAATTTCAATAGCTAATTTCAATAGCTAATTGGTCATGTGACCTACTGGACTCAAACAAGGTTCAGAATGTCCACTCAGTGGGCCTACACATTGCGCATCCTTTGAATTTGTCAATTTTCAACTCACAAGATTTTACATACATTTTTCAAACGTTCTAATTTGTGACCTACTGACCTTAAACTAATTTCAGAATGTCCACGGACTGGCGGAGACGGGCACTGCGAGACGTCCAGTGCGGTAACGCGACCGATCCCGGAGAAGCTGGCGGGAGCCCCGGGGAGAGTTCTCTTTTCTTTGTGAAGGGCAGGGCGCCCTGGAATGGGTTCGCCCCAAGAGAGGGGCCCAAGCCTGGAAAGCGTTGCGGTTCCGGTGGAGTCCGGTGAGCTCTCGCTGGCCCTTGAAAATCCAGGGGAGAGGGTGTAAATCTCGCGCCGAGCCGTACCCATATCTGCAGCAGGTCTCCAAGGTGAACAGCCTCTGACATGTTAGAACAATGTAGGAAAGGGAAGTCGGCAACTCAGATCCGTAACTTTCGGGATAAGGATTGGCTCTAAGGGCTGCGTCGTCAGGCTGGGGTGCGAAGCAGGGCTCGAGCCGCGGCTGGGGGAGCAGTTGCTCCGTCGCCCTCCTCTCGCCACCATTGGAAGTTCGTTGTGCGGCCCATCTCGCAGTATATCGTGCGTGGTCTCGCAAGGGGCTGCGTGCGGGGGTTTGTCGGGGTGGTGTCCGTCGGCGGACCGAAAGTGGGCCGGTGGGGGGTTGGGTCTGGCGGTTGGTGGCAACGACTCGGGACATGCGCCGGGCCCTTCTCACGGATCTGCCCAGCTACAGCGCTCGCCGGCCCCGTTCATGCTGGGACTCTGCCGGGTTGCGTCGGCCAGGGCATAGCAGCTGACTTTGAACTGGTGCGGACCAGGGGAATCCGACTGTTTAATTAAAACAAAGCATCGCGAAGGCCCGAGGTGGGTGTTGACGCGATGTGATTTCGGCCCAGTACTCTGAATGTCAAAGTGAAGAAATTCAATGAAGCGTGGGTCAATGGTGGGAGTAACAATGACTCTCTTAAGGAGTCCTGAGCTTTAGTAAGGGAGATAACGAGGTATCCCTCTAGCAGGGCTCTTCCAATCCCTCCCTGTATGTCACCTGTTTTCAGGTGTCGCTAACGATGCAAACCAAAACGAGAGTTACCTTGGTACTAGTCCGTACGCAAAGAGAGTCCTGCAGATGGTGAAGGCTGTTGATCGTTAAAAGGAAGGCAGCAGTCGGTCCTAGGATATGGCTCTTTCCGTCAAGCATGAAAATGTGACGGCAGTTACACCAGACTCAATGATTTGCTGCGGGGCTCTTGTAAACGAATCCTGACCTTAACAGGAAGCCAATCAGTTAATGATGGCTCGAACGCATCCCTGGATTTGGCTGGGAGGGTGGGTGGAGTTAAGACCTGGGACGGCTGATGAAAGTGTAGTACTGGCATCAGTCTGATCACAGAGCGGCTGTGGTGAAACGTTTAAACACACGTCCCCAGTATACTTAGCTAACTCTAAACCGCAAAGGTTTGAAATCGGGCGCTGGCTTCGGCTGGACCCGCTAACAGTGGAGCACTAAATGGAGATGGAATGTGCTTAGCGTTTATGGACACCGCCAGGTCTCAGGTCCGCCTGGGTGTGGGACTCTACACGTTCTATGTGGGAGCTCTCCTCCACTCTCCTTATACATGTAGTGGAGATGGCATGTGCCTTACCATTAACTGACACTACCAGGCCGCAGGCTTGCCTGAGTGCGGGACACCACACATTGTAGGTGGGGAGGTCTCCTCTACGCTCACTAGACTCGCGGCGGAGACTAAACCAATTGGCCCTGTAGTGATAGGGCATTGCATGAATCTGCATCATGCCCAACGAAGTGGGGAGAGGTATCTCCAGCTTGTCTGGGGAGGGAGGCCGACATCTGATGTGGGTAGTACCATCCACGCCCAATGATTTGCTGCGGACCCATGAAACGGACGGGCACGGATCACTGAATGTCAACTTGACGAAATTCAAAGGACCATACCCAGCTCAAATCGGTCGCACTCAAATCCCCCAAGTACATTTGGTGTATGTGCTTGGCTGTGGAGCCAATGGTGCGAAGCTACTGTCTGTGGGATTATGACTGAACGCCTCTAAGTCAGAATCCCCCTTAAACGTAACGAAACGTAACGATAGCCTGCCTCTTTTGGCAGGTGAGTAGAGCCATTCGTGACGGGATTGGGGTGCGGCCGCATGAGTTGCCGGCCCACTCCTGATGTGCATCGCATGTTTGTGGGGAACCTGGTGCTAAATCACTTGTAGACGACCTGATTCTGGGTCAGGGTTTTGTACGTAGCAGAGCAGCTCACTCGCTGCGATCTATTGAAAGTCAGACCTCGCTCCAAGCTTTTGTCGGGGACGGAAGGCGTCTTCCTCCACCTTCCTCCTTCTTTACTTACGGGTTACCAGGTTCACACAGAAGGGCCAGAGGCCAGACACAGAATGTGAGAGAGCCCAGGCAGGCGGGTAGAAGGCGTATGACATTTACATGGGGCTCTGGATAGTAATGGGCTAGGTGGTGGTCGCCGATCGTCCCGGGCCCGTCCTCTGGTGGGACTGTGAGTCAGGTTGGGACTCGCTGTGGAAGTCAAAGGGTCACCAGGTGCGCGAGGAGCCCTCCAACAAGACAGAGGGAACTCAGAGTCTGAGCAGGGACGGCGGGACTCGCGGGCCATGGAGGTTGGAGTGGGGACTTAGTCTCTGAGTGGAAAAAAGAGGGCGGTTGCACAAAGCCTGTTTCGGGTTACCAGGTGCACATAGCCTGTTTCGGGTTACCAGGTGCACATAGCCTGTTTCGGGTTACCAGGTGCACATAGCCTGTTTCGGGTTACCAGGTGCACATGGTTCCTGACAGTAGGAATATAGACGTCTTAGTGTCCGGGGAGGGGTGCTTAAGTGTGGGTGCCCCGGTTCGCCTGGTGGGCAAGGTTATGGAGATGGCTGAGTCCCGGCCGGGACGCGGTGATGCCCAGTGAGAGGGGTGTTGACTGTGTAGGGAGAGTGGGTGTGGAGGCCTAGAGGTCTGTCGTTCCAGGGAGTAAGCTATACACTCTCAGGCCCAGGAAGAGGGCAGGCAGGCAGGCAGGCAGGGAGTGTAGGCCTAGAGGCCTGGAGTCAGAGGTCACCAGGTCAATGGGGGCCTGCCTGGAGGTCAGGAAGGCCCTAGGGAGAAGGCCCAAGTGAATAGGTGAGTGAGTGACACTGTCCTTCAGGGGAACAGAGAAGGCAATTAATGTAAAAACGTGTGAGATGAAAATGGACAAATTCAAAGGATACGCAATGTGTAGGCCCACTGAGTGACCAATTAGCTATTGAAATTAGAATGTATGTAAACACGTGTGATATGAAAATGGGCAAACAACAGGGTGTGCCATGTATAAGGCTAGTCAGTGGATATTCTGAAAGTAGTATGAGGGTTGTAGGTTACATGACCAGGGAACTATTGAAATTACAAAAGTAATTTTTTTTAATGTAAAACCGTGTGAGATGAAAATTAACTAAAGAGTGTGCAATGTGTAGGCCCACTGAGTGGACATTCTGAACCTTGGTTGAAGTCACCAGGTCACATGACCAAGGAGCTATTAAAAAATAAAAATAAATGAAACACTTACATAAAATCACCTGAGATGAAAAGGGACAAACAAAAGGGTGTGCAATATATAAGATTAGTCAGTGGACACTGAACCTTGGTTGAGGTCAGTAGGTCACATGACCAAGGAGCTATTGAAATTTAACATTTTGAAAAATTCATGTAAAATCGTGTGAAATGAAAAATGGACAAACGAAAGTTTGTGCTACATTTAAGGCTACTCAGTGGACATTCTGAACCTTGGTTTTTCAGTCCAGTAGGTCACGTGACCACCAAAGACCTATTGAAATTAGAAAGTTTGAAATAATTAATGTAAAACAAATCCTGCACCACCTGTCAACACAGCGTTCTGCCATTTTTGACTGTAGCAAACCTGTATTTGCAGGTTAGGGTTTGGTGCGATTTTTCACATGATCAGATATAGTCGGGCGGTTTCCAATGGGTTATTAGCAATTGCGGGCGGGTGAACAAACCGCCGACATGCGCACCACTAATGTGTCCCCCCCCCCACCCCCATTTCCTCCAGCTGACGAAACCAGTGGAGCTGACCAAGACTGTGGACATCATGAGTCTACCCGATCCTGTATGGGACGTCCCGGCTGGGACAGAGTGCTCTGTGGCCGGATGGGGATTAACGATAGAAAACGGTAACAGGTCAGCCCAGTCTGATGTCCTGTTGTCTGTAGACGTCACCGTGATCAACAGAGCCAAGTGTAATTCCGGAAAATACTACAACTTCAACCCTATCATCTATGGAGGCATGCTGTGTGCTGGTTACGTTGGATGTCAGCAGCCGGCTGATGCTTGTCAGGTGCGTGCGTGTGTAACGGATGTGAAATGGCTATCTAGTTAGCGGTGGTGCGCGCTAATAGCCTTTCAATCGGTGACGTCACTCGCTCTGAGACCTTGAAGTAGTGGTTCCCCTTGCTCTGCAAGGGCCGCGGCTTTTGTGGAGTGATGGGTAACGATGCTTCGTGGGTGACTGTTGTTGATGTGTGCAGAGGGTCCCTGGTTCGAGCCCTGGTCGGGGCGAGGGTACGGACGTAAAGTTATACTGTTACACGTGTGTGTGTGTGTGTGTGTGTGTATATGTGTGTGTGTGTGTGTGTGTGTGTGTGTGTGTGTGTGTGTGTGTGTGTGTGTGTGCGTGTGTGCGTGCGTGCATGCGTGTTAAAGTAATATATGTGCTGTGTGTTTCAGGGAGACTCCGGTGGCCCGTTGGTGTGTGGAGGTAAACTAAGGGGAGTCGTGTCCTTCGGGCATGGATGTGGTCGCAAGACCAAACCTGGAGTGTACACACTCATATCTAAATACCAGGACTGGATCAATACAAACATCCAGACCGCTGGCTGATTTAGCCAACTTCTGTCTATTCTGAAAAACATTGATATATTATGATCAAAATGCCATTTAATATCATTATTTTTTTAGCAACTGGAAAACACAAAGTGTCTTTCTCCTTAAATATGAATTAATATCAATCAAAAAATCACTAATCAAATGAGCATGTTGTGAACAGTCAAGAAGTGAAAGTATAACATTGTTCTCTGAATTATTGGGTGATATAACGCAACAATTTGATATACATTATTGCTTCTGTATGCTTACTTTTTACTTTTCCTGCATTTGAAAATCAATAAAAAAACATCTTAAAAGCCCCAATTATTATATGAATTATTTTAGTACCACATCGACTGCTATAAGCCCCGCCCATCACAACACCAGAGGTGATTTCAGTTCTCTTGAACGTCTGCTATGTTGCTGAACGTTTCCCCAAAAATGTTCTCGAACAGACTGAGGTATGTTTGCTCCCGTTTGGTGGGTGGCGAGGTGTAGCTTAATGCAATAAGTGATGTATTTAAAAGGGCAGTGGCCATGCTGACAGCGTTCCACAACCCGAACCGGGTTTTTTAACTGGTCGTTTAGTACAGACCCGTTTCCGTTCAATTGAACGTTTCAGAACGTAAAAACATACTGAATGCAGCCCTGTTGTAAGCCCTGCCCACTAGCATCACGTCTTCTGCAGTGAGAAAGACAAAGAATGAAAGTGAGAGAAACGTAAAAAAAAAAAAAAAAACATATTTATGTTTATTTCTTTTCCCTTTTGTACTTTCACTATTTGCACATCGTTACAACACTGTATATATACTCATCATCAAGCTGGAGGCCCTAGGTCTCAACCCCGCCCTGTGCAATTGGGTCCTGGACTTCCTGACGGGCCGCCCCCAGGTGGCCGCCCCCGCCTCCACTTCGCTGACCCTCAACACTGGGGCCCCACAAGGGTGCGTGCTCATCCCCCTCCTGTACTCCCTGTTCACCCACGACTGCATGGTCATGCACGCCTCCAACTCAATCATCAAGTTTGCACATGACACAACAGTAGTGAGCTTGATTACCAACAGCGACGAGACAGCCTATAGGGAGGAGGAGGTGAGGGCCCTCGGAGTGTGGTGTCAGGAAAACAACCTCACACTCAACGTCAACAAAACAAAGGATCGTGGACTTCAGGAAACAGCGGAGGGAGCAGCCCCCTATCCACATCGAAGGGACAGCAGTGGAGAAGGTGGAAAGTTTTAAGTTCCTGGGCATACACATCACAGACAAACTGAAATGGTCCACCCACACACATACATACACATCACAGACAAACTGAAATGGTCCACCCACACAGACAGTGTTGTGAAGAAGGCACAACCGCGCCTCTTCCAACATCAGGAGGCTGTAGAAATGTGGCTTGTCACCTAAAACCCTGACAAACTTTTACAGATGCACAATCGAGAGCATCCTGTCGGGCTGTATCACAGTCTGGTAAGGCAACTGCACCGCCCACAACCGTAAGGCTCTCCAGAGGGTAGTGAGGTCTGCACAACGCATCACCGGGGGCAAACTACCTGCCCTCCAGGACACCTACACCACCCGATGTCACAGGAAGGACAAAAAGATCATCAAGGACAACAACCACCCGAGCCACTGCCTGTTCACCCCGCTACCATCCAGAAGGCGAGGTCAGTACAGGTGCATCAAAGCTGGGAACGAGAGACTGGAAAAACAGCTTCTATCTCAAGGCCATCAGACTGCTAAACAGCAATCACTAATTCAGAGAGACTGCTGCTTACAATCCCTGGCCACTTTAATAAATGTATCACTAGTCACTTTTAACAATGCCACTTTAATAATGTTTACATATCTTACACTACTCATACGATGTGGCAGGTTAGAAAGTTGGGCTGGTAACCAAAAGGTTGGTGGATCGAATCCCCGAGCTGACAAGGTAAAAATATGTTGCTTTGCCCCTGAACAAGGCAGTTAACCCACTGTTCCTAGGCCGTCATTGTAAATAAGAATTTGTTCTTAACTGACTGCCTAGTTAAATAAATAAAATATATGTATATACTGTATTTTATACCATTTATTGTACCTTGCCTATGCCACTCATCCATATATTTATATGTACATATTCTCATTCACCCCTTTAGATTTGTGTGCATTAGGTAGTTGTTGGGGAATTGTTAGATTACTTGTTAGATATTACTGCACTGTCAGAACTAGAAGCACAAGCATTTCACTACACTCGCATTAACATCTGCAAACCATGTATGTGACAAATTAAATTTGATTTGCTGTACTTAATGACAATTGAAATGCCTTTATTATTTTGGAACTTCTCTTAGTGTAATGTTTACTGTTAACTTCTGTTTATTTCACTTTTGTTTATTACCTACTTCTCTTGCTTTTACAATGTTAACATATGTTTCCCATGCCAATAAAGCCCCTTGAATTAAATTGAAATGGACCGAGAGTGCTGCCACGTTCAAAACAGCTCAGAACTGGGAAGTTGGAAATTTACGACTTCAGTGCGTTCATAACAACTGGGAACTCGGAAGAAAATGAGCTCCGACTGGGAAAAATCCAACTAGGGAACTTGGGCCTCTTTCTAGAGCTCCGACTTTCCGACCTGAAGATGACTGACGTCATGATTTGACCTCGTATTCTTCCGAGTTCCCAGTTGTTTTGAACGCGGCTTGCGTCACAGGGGGTCAGGAGGAGATGAGACACCCCACCTACCCAGCGGACCAATCAGACTGACACATTAACCTTTTTAACCCCTCACCCCTGCAGCGATTGGGTTTCCTGGGAAAATAACACACTTGCACTTTTCACAAACTAACTCAAACTGCAGAACCAAATAACTCACCTGAAGTGCAGACCAAAAATATATATTTTTTCCTTTATTTAACTAGGCAAGTCAGTTAAGAAAAAAATTATTATTTTCAATGACGGCCTAGGAACAGTGGGTTAACTTTTACTTGGTACTCATCCCGGATCCGGGAGCACACTCATCAGTAAAAAAGCTGACTAGCATAGCGCCACAAGTAAATACTAGCATCTAAATATCATGAAATCACAAGTCCAAGACACCAGATGAAAGATACACATCTTGTGAATCCAGCCTTCATTTCTGATTTTTAAAATGTTTTACAGGGAAGACACAATATGTATTTCTATTAGCTAACCACGATAGCAAAAGACACAACTTTTTTTTCTCCACCATTTTTTTACTGCATGGCAGTAGCTATCACAAATTCGACCAAATAAAAATATAAATAGTCACTAACCAAGAAACAACTTCATCAGATGACAGTCTGATAACATATTTATTGTATAGCATATGTTTTGTTCGAAAAATGTGCATATTTCAGGTATAAATCATAGTTTTACATTGCAGCCACCATCACAAAATCTCACCAAAGCAGCTAGAATAACTACAGAGACAAACGTGAATTACCTAAATACTCATCATAAAACATTTATGACAAATACACAGCGTACAGCAAATGAAAGACAAACATCTTGTGAATCCAGCCAATATTCCAGATTTTGCAAGTGTTTTACAGCGAAAACACAATATAGCATTATATTAGCTTACTACAATAGCCAACCACACAGCAGCATTGATTCATACACGTTAGCGATAGCGAATAAACCAGCAAAAGATATAAAAATTTTCACTAACCTTCTCAAAACTTCATCAGATGACAGTCCTATAACATCATATTACACAATACATATATGGTTTGTTCGAAAATGTGCATATTTAGCGGCACAAATCGTGGTTATACAATGAGAATAGTAGCCAAACTGCAAACAAAATGTCGGGAGAAATCTTGGGAGAGGCACCTAATCTAATCAATAACTAATCATAAACTTGACTAAAAAATACAGGTTGGACAGCAAATGAAAGATACATTAGTTCTTAATGCAACCGCTGTGTTAGATTTTTTAAATTAACGTTACTACGACATACAGCGTGCGTTAAAGCGAGACCGCACCGAAATTAATGGCGGAATAATAGTTTAACATTTTTCAACAGAAATACGAATTAACATCATAAATAGTTCTTACTATTTGATGAGCTTCCATCAGAATCTTGTGCAAGTTGTCCTTTGTCCAGAATAATCGTTGCTCGGTTGTAGATTGTCGTCTTCAACTTTGGAATTAGCAGCAAACATTAGCCATGTGGCGAAGACGTGTCCATCTCACCATAACGCAGCACAAATAAAATACCGAAAATCGCAATATACTGATATAAACTGATATAACTCGGTTTAAAATAACTACATTATGATGTTTTTAACACCTATATCGAATAAAATCAGAGCCGGATATATCTAACGCCTATAACGAGAGCTTTTCAGAATGCAATCCTGAGGTCTGTCTTGCGCCATGACGAACGTTGAAAAGACTGCACACCCGGTTCCAAGAGCTTTTGTACGGCCTCAGATCTACCTAGACACCCCATTCCAATTCTCACTGCTTACTGACATCTAGGGGAAGGCGTATGCAGTGCATGTCGACCCATAGATTACATGCAAATTAATAAACTGACCCTGGAACAGAGTGCCCGATTTCAGATTTCTCACTTCCTGACAGGAGGTTTGCTGCAAAATGAGTTCTGTTTTACTCACAGATATAATTCAAACGGTTTTAGAAACTAGAGAGTGTTTTCTATCCAATAGTAATAATAATATGCATATTGTACGAGCAAGAATTGAGTACGAGGCAGTTTAATTTGGGAACGAATTTTTACAAAGTCGAAATGGTGCCCCCCTATTGAGAAAAGGTTAACTGATTTGTTCAGGGGTAGAACGACAGATTTGTACCTTGTCAGCTCAGGGTTTCGATCTTGCAATTTTTCGGTTACTAGTCCAACGCTCTAACCACTAGACTACCTAATCTAGATTATATTTATATGGTGCAGACGTCATCACGTCATTATGAATATGAATATGTATGAACTTTCCAATTTGTAAGTCGCTCTGGATAAGAGCGTCTGCTAAATGACTTAAATGTAAATGTAATTATGAGATACAGTATGTTATCTAGAGACGGGGTGACACAATTCCCGTAACTGCCGCCAAACTCCCTGTTTTTACAGGAATCCTGGTTGGGAGTATTCCCAGATTTCCTGCTTATTCCCTCCGTGATTTATATTTTTGTAACCCTATCGAGATCATTCATCTACTGTCCTCAATGTGTCCAATTATGTCAATGACCTACTCAGCTTGTGTCCCGGCTCCCTAATGAAAAGGACAGAGTAAAACCGTAAGCCTTTCATCTGCAGTTGAATAGTGGACGCGTCATATTACTTTTAAAACCACGGAAATAGTTCATGGTTTTTCCCCCGTTCATTTTTCACATTTGGAATTTTACAAAAGAAATTCAATTTATTGTTACTTTGGCGTGACATTTTGATAGCCGTGTAATTCTCTCTCGGACAAGGTGCATTTTATCAATATATTCGCCTCAATTTACTCTCAAATTCGCAATGATAATTATTGATAAAAAGTTACCTTGTCCGAGAGAGATTTGCATGGTTATCAAAACATCACGCCAGGGTAAGCCTCTGTAACCAACTTCACATAGCCCCCCCCCCCCCAGAAGAAAGGCACACGGACACCAACACCTCAGGTTGACTTGGTTTTAATCTGCAGTAAAATATATATAAAACAGTGAAGACACGCATTAACAGGACGGTCAGAGCCACACGTTCATTCACTGCTCTCAGAAAATCTCTCTCGGACTGAAGAGCGGGCAGACCAACTTTCCAAATAAGGGAGAAGCACTCGAAACCCACTAGTTGTTCTTTCAAAGAAAATAGTAAATCCGAAGATCTCTCGTATTGACAACCTTACTACAATGGCAGCAAATATTTTTATGAATTCGACAACACATAACGAAACTTTATATCACACCTTATCCTGAAGTGAATGGTTTCACCCACTACTCTACCCGCGACCTGCGGTGTTCTTTGATATCTACATTGCGCATGAGGTTGATGGAAACTCTTATTAAATGTTCACTTTGTCACACCTACACGAAACACAGACCTTATAGTTCTAAAAATCCCTGATGGAAAAATGATTGGTGTAAAAACGATTGGAACCATTTCCGGGTTTTATGACTCCTTACTGTGGTACTCAATAGCCTTGATCTAGATCAGTCATTTTGTCGTAGCCCTGAACCAGCTCACCTGATTCACCCAGGCAAGGGCTTGATGATTAGTTGATAAGTTGAATCAGGTGCGAAAGATCAAACACATGTGGAAAATCTCAATTGCACACTCCTCACTTCCTCTCTCCCTTCTCTAAACCCATTGGAGTTTTGTCATCCAATGGGGTTTGAGGAAGGAGGTGAGTGCAGTATGGAACATTGAGCAATGGTGGAAGCATTGTGTGAATCTGTTGTTTCGAGTACAGTTGGTGAGAATGACTGGAGGATGGTAAAGAAGAGTGGAGTAAAAAGGGCTGGAAATTAACAGCAGTTTGTGGTTGGAGTGTGATTCACAAGCAATTCCTGGACCACCTCACTCCCCTAGACCTCCTCACCTTCCTGGACCACCTCACCCTCCTGGACCTCCTCACCCTCCTAGACCACCTCACTCCCCTAGACATCCTCACCCTCCTGGACCACCTCACCCTCCTAGACCACCTCACCCTCCTGGACCTCCTCACCCTCCTAGACAACCTCACCCTCCTAGACCTCCTCACCCTCCTAGACCTCCTCACCCTCCTGGACCACCTCACCCTCCTGGACCACCTCACCCTCCTAGACAACCTCACCCTCCTGGACCTCCTCACCCTCCTAGACCTCCTCACCCTCCTGGACCACCTCACCCTCCTCGACCACCTCACCCTCCTAGACCTCCTCACCCTCCTGGACCACCTCACCCTCCTGGACCACCTCACCCTCCTAGACCACCTCACCCTCCTCGACCACCTCACCCTCCTAGACCTCCTCACCCTCCTGGACCACCTCACCCTCCTGGACAACCTCACCCTCCTAGACCTCCTCACCCTCCTAGACCTCCTCACCCTCCTGGACCACCTCACCCTCCTAGACCACCTCACCCTCCTGGACCTCCTCACCCTCCTAGACAACCTCACCCTCCTAGACCTCCTCACCCTCCTGGACCACCTCACCCTCCTCGACCACCTCACCCTCCTGGACCACCTCACCCTCCTAGACCTCCTCACCCTCCTCGACCACCTCACCCTCCTAGACCTCCTCACCCTCCTAGACCTCCTCACCCTCCTCGACCACCTCACCCTCCTAGACAACCTCACCCTCCTGGACCACCTCACCCTCCTAGACAACCTCACCCTCCTAGACCTCCTCACCCTCCTAGACCTCCTCACCCTCCTCGACCACCTCACCCTCCTAGACCTCCTCACCCTCCTAGACCTCCTCACCCTCCTGGACCACCTCACCCTCCTAGACCTCCTCACCCTCCTGGACCACCTCACCCTCCTCGACCACCTCACCAAACTAAACTAGACAGTAAACTACTTTTTGTGGACCGAGGGTCATTTTGTAAAGCTCTAATACTACTGGAGTAAATGATAAACTCTTGTTTATCCTTTTATAATTTGTTTTTTCATTGTCATCTTGTTTTACACATTCAGTCATCTTGTTTTAATGAAATTGTGATTTAAGGTGGTGAATGGGGACATTTAAGTAAAATGGTAGAGGATGTGATTGTGTGTGTGTGTGTGTGTGTTTCCACTTTGAGGTGAACATCAGACCACATCCTCTATAATAAGTATAAAGAGAGAGATCAGAGAGCTTCACAGCACAGTAGACTTTGAACTACTGAGGTTACATCAGAGTTAAATAACCATGATCCTCTCCACTGCAGCCAGTTTCTGGACCTCTACCATGATCCTTCTATATCTGCACTCAGGTAGGTGTGTGTTTATGTTTATGTTATCCGATAAATATATATATTATTATTTCTCTAATTAGTTACTGTTGGTGTTTTGTCCCTGCTCCTAGGTGACTGTGCAGAGATCATTGGTGGAAAGGAGGTGAAGCCTCACTCCTTACCCTACATGGCTCTACTGGAGGACAACAAAGGAAACAAAATGTGTGGAGGAATCCTGATCCACCAGCAATGGGTCTTGACTGCAGCCCACTGTACTGAGTAGGTCCAATATCTGTCACGCCCTGACCATAGAGAGCCCTCGGGGTTCTCTATGGTGTTTTAGGTCAGGGTGTGACTAGGGGGGTTTCTAGGTATTATATTTCTATGTTGGTGTGTGTATGGTTCCCAATTGGAGGCAGCTGATATTCGTAACCTCTAATTGGGGATCATACTTAGTGTGTCCTTTTTCCCCACCTGCATTGTGGGATGTTGTATTGTATTAGTGCCCATGTGCTTGATGTATTTCACGATCGTTATATCTTTGTTGTTTTGGAAGTCTCACTATCATTAGAATGTTGAACTCTACTCACCCTGCGCCTCAGTCCAATTATTCATACGAAGGTCGTGACAATATCAGTGTTGTTGTCCTTGTACAGATGCTGTCACTGTAATGGTTTGCTTAGCAACTCTGTCTCAAATGTTAGATTAGTTTACGTTGTGCTTCTGAGATTGTGTCATTGTAGTTGTTGGGCTGCTTCCTTCATCTGATCTAACCAGAAGGTTGTGTTTCTGTCTGAAGCATCAACAAGGTGTTTCTAGGGGTCCACTCCATCAAACAGGAGGAGAAGGACACTAGACAGGTCCGTAAGGTTAAAGGTCGCATCCCTCATCCCTATTATGATCCCGGATTCAAAGTCAACGACATCATGCTACTGAAGGTCAGTCACTACTGGTGTCAGACATTATTCACATCTAGAGACAGGTGAAGGTCAGTCACTACTGGTGTCAGACATTATTCACATCTAGAGACAGGTGAAGGTCAGTCACTACTGGTGTCAGACATTATTCACATCTAGAGACAGGTGAAGGTCAGTCACTACTGGTGTCAGACATTATTCACATCTAGAGACAGGTGAAGGTCAGTCACTACTGGTGTCAGACATTATTCACATCTAGAGACAGGTGAAGGTCAGTCACTACTGGTGTCAGACATTATTCACATCTAGAGACAGGTGAAGGTCAGTCACTACTGGTGTCAGACATTATTCACATCTAGAGACAGGTGAAGGAGAATTGACACAGCCTTCTTTTCAGTTGGATAAGAAAGTAAAGCTGACTACGGCAGTGAGACCTCTAGCGCTACCTGTCCCTCTGGCAGACGTCCAAGCAGGGACCGCCTGCTCAGTGTCTGGATGGGGAGCCACCAAGAACAATGCTAAAACCATGTCTGACGTCCTGAAATCTACCAACGTCACCGTGATCGACAGGAGGAAGTGTAACTCTGCAGACTACTACAACATGACCCCAATCATCACCTACAACATGCTGTGTGCCGGGTCTGTGGACAAAACCAGGGTGGACTCATGTCAGGTGTGTGTGTGCATGTCAGAGGAGGCTGGTGGGAGGTGCAGTAGGAGGACGGACTCATTGTAACAGCTGAAATGGAGTTATTGGAATGGTGTCAAACACATCAAACATGTGGAACCCACATGTTTGACTCCGTTCCATCGATGCCATTACAGCCATTACAATGAGCCCATTCTCCTAAAAGTCCTCCTACCAGCCTTTGTGTGTCAGTGGTACTCGCTGATAAAGTTGTAATATATTTTGCAGGGAGCCAATGATCAATCATTGATACATGAGTTAAACTTTACATATTGTTTGTAAATGACAAAGTAATCATGTATGAATTGATGTGCTGTGTGTTTCAGGGAGACTCCGGTGGCCCGTTGGTGTGTGGAGGTGAACTAAGGGGAGTCGTGTCGTTCGGTACAAAATGTGGCATCAAGACCAAACCTGGGGTGTACACACTCATATCAAACATGTACGTTGATTGGATAAACAAAACCATGAGGAAGTCACTGATTGACTGATGCCTGCTTTCTCAGGCTTTCCTTAATAATTGTGAAATGATTTAATATTTACTGAATTTGAATTATAGCTCATGTACTGGAAGCTGTAAAGTATGTTTGATCTCTTGCCAAGCTGTGTGTGAATAAGTGCAGTGATGTAATGTAAACATGTGATGTAAGTACAAAATGGGAAAATATGGATATTGAATTTGCTCACTAAAATTAAAATGTGAAAACAAACAGACATTTCAGGTGTTTTACTATCCTTTTAAATGGACTACTGTGTATTCAACCTGACATGTCAAGTCTTGTACTAGTTGAAAATAAATCACATGTGATAGTTCAAGACTGGAAGTGTCGTCTTTCTAAACATGAAAATAACACAGTGAGAAACGTCTTTCATCTGAAACACCACTCTTCCTGTCACCGTCTCAACCTTAACCACTCAACCTTAGTAGGCTACAGAAACAGACACATCCTCAGGGCCCGACGTAGTCATCGGGAAGAACTGTTATAGAACCGCCATCGTCATACATGAGGTCCAATCCAATGATGTGTATAAACCCTGGAGGGAGTGGTTCTAGAATTCATTGGACAACATCTAGTAAGCCATACTATACACATTAAAAAGATTTTAAAAACTGTAGAAATCATTAGGTGAATATCCCAGCTAATCACAACACTGACAGGTAAGTAATATTGCCAAACACAATCGTTCCACTATTACTGCAGATATATTATGGACATTTTCAGAAATTACAACGCAAAAATAAAAATGAATCCTATGGGTAGCACCTTCAATACATGCATTTCTACAGCCCTCAAAGTATATTTTTACAGTGGAGTACCAAAAATGGCTTTGCGGTGGCTTGAAAACAGCGCCCTCTTGTCGTCTGGTGTTTAACAAAACCAAATAAAAAATTGTCACATGCGCCTCAAACAAGTTGTAGACATTAACGTGAAATTCTTACTTACAAGCCCTTAACCAATAATGCAGTTCAAGAAATAGAGTTAAGAAAATATTTACTAAATAAAATGTACATTTAAATATAAAGTAACACAATAAATAACAATAACGGGGCTATATACAGGGGGTACCGGTACCGAATCAATGTGCGGAGGTACAGGTTAGTTGAAGTAATTTGTACATGTAGGTAGGGGTAAAGTGACTATGCATAGATAATAAACAGCGAGTAGCAGCAGTGTAAAAATAATGGGGGGAGGGGGTGTCAATACAAATGGTCCGGGTGGCCATATGATTAATTGTTCACTAGTCTTATGGATTGGGGGTAGAAGCTCTAAAGGAGCCTTTGGACCAAGACTTGGCGCTCTGGTACAACTTGCCGTGATGTAAGAGAGAGAACAGTCTATGACTTGGGTGACTAGAGTCTTTGACAATTTTCTGGGCCTTCAATACAGGACTAAGATCGAATCGTACTACACCGGCTCTAACGCTCATTGGATGTGGCAGGGCTTGCAAATCCATTACAGACTACAAAGGGAGCACAGCCGAGAGCTGCCCAGTGACACGAGCCTACCAGACGAGCTAAACTACTTCTATGCTCGCTTCGAAGCAAATAATACTGAAACATGCATGAGAGCACCAGCTGCTCCGGGAAGACTGTGATCACGCTCTCCGCAGCCGATGTGAGTAAGACCTTTAAACAGGTCAACATTCACAAGGCCGTAGGGCCAGATTAATTATCAGGACATGTACTGCAAGCATGCGCTGACCAACTGGCAAGTGTCTTCACTGACATTTTCAACAGCTCCCTGTCCAAGTCTGTAATACCAACATGTTTTAAGCAGACCACCATAGTCCCTGTGCCCAAGAACACTAAGGTCACCTGCCTAAATGACTACCGACTTGTTGCACTCACGTCTGTAGCCATGAAGTGCTTTGAAAGGCTGGTCATGGCTCACATCAACACCATCCTCCCAGAAACCCTAGACCCGCTCCAATTTGCATTCTGCCACAACAGATCCACAGATGATGCAATCTCAATCGCACTCCACACTGCCCTTTCCCACCTGGACAACAGCTCAGCGTTCAACACCATAGTGCCCTCAAAGCTCATCAATAAGATATGGACCCTGGGACTAAACACCTCCCTCTGCAACTGGATCCTGGACTTCCCGACGGGCCGCCCGCAGGTGGTTTGGGTAGGTAACAACACATCTGCCACGCTGATCCTCAACACGGGGGCCTTCAGGTGTGCGTGCTCAGTCCCCTCCTGTACTCCCTGTTCACTCATGATCGCACGGCCAGGCACGACTCCAACACCATCATTGAATGTTCCGATGACACAACAGTGGTAGGCCTGATCACCGACAATGAGACAGCCTATAGGGAGGAGGTCAGAGAGGTCAGAGCACGCCCCCATTCTCATCGACGGGGCTGCAGTGGAGCAGGTTGAGAGCTTCAGGTTCCTTGGTGTCCACATCACCAACAAACTAACATGGTCCAAGCACACCAAGACAGTCGTGAAGAGGGCATGACAAAGCCTATTCCCACTCAGGAGACTGAAAATATTTGGCATGGGTCCTGAGATCCTCAAAAGGTTCTACAGCTGCACCATCGAGAGCATCCTGATTGGTTGCATCACTGCCTGGTATGGCAACTGATCGGCTTCTGACCGCAAGGCACTACAAAGGATACAAAGCCAAGCTTTCTGCCATCCAGGACCTCTATAACAGGCGGTGTCAGAGGAAGGCCCTAAAAATGTCCAATGACTCCATCCACCCTAGTAATAGACTGTTCTCTCTGCTACCGCACGGCAAGCTGTACCGGAGTGCCAAGTCTAGGTCCAAGAGGCTTCTAAACAGCTTCTACCCCGCCAAGCCATAAGGCTCCTGAACATCTAGTCAAATGGCTTCCCAGACTATTTGCAGTGCCCCCCCACCCCCTCTCACCACCTCATTACACCACTGCTACTCTCTGTTGTCATCTATGCATAGTCACTTTAATAACTCTACCTACATGTACATACTACCTCAAATAACCAGTGTCCACGCACATTGACTCTGTATCGGTTCCCCCCCCCTGTAACGGTGTTCCTCCTCCTCTTCATACGAAGAGGAGGAGTAGTGATTCGACCAAGGCGCAGCGTTGTGATATGACATGATATTTATTTAAACAAGACGAAAACAAACTATACTTGACTAACTAACAAAACAATAAACGATGTAGACTGACCTGAACGTAAGAACTTACATGTAACACGAAGAACGCACAAACCGGGAAAACAGACTACACAAAAACCGAACGAACAAACATACCGAAACAGTCCCGTGTGGCGCAACATACACAGACACGGAAGACAACCACCCACAACAAACAGTGTGAAAACACCTACCTTAATATGACTCTCAATCAGAGGAAATGACAACCACCTGCCTCTAATTGAGAGCCATATCAGGTCACCCTTTAAACCAACATAGAAACAGAAAACATAGACTGCCCACCCAAACTCACGTCCTGACCAACTAACACATACAAAACTAACAGAAAACAGGTCAGGAACGTGACATAACCCCCCCCTTAAGGTGCGAACTCCGGGCGCACCAGCATAAAGTCTAGGGGAGGGTCTGGGTGGGCATCTGACCACGGTGGTGGCTCAGGCTCTGGGCGAGGTCCCCACCCCACCATAGTCAATCCCAGCTTACGTCTCCCCCTCCGACTGACCACCCTCCTATTACACCCACTTAATTTACAGGATAACATGAAAATAAGGGGCAGCACCGGGACCAGGGGCAGCACCGGGATAAGGTAGCTCAGGACAGAGAGGTAGGTCAGGATAGAGAGGTAGCTCAGGATAGAGGGGCAACTCCGGGCTGAAGGGCAGCTCCGGACAGAGAGACAGCTCTGGACTGAGGGGCAGTTCAGGATTAATGGCAGCTCTGGGCTGACGGCTCTGGACGCTCATGGCTGGCTGACGGCTCTGGACGCTCATGGCTGGCTGACGGCTCTGGACGCTCATGGCTGGCTGACGGCTCTCGACGCTCATGGCTGGCTGACGGCTCTCGACGCTCATGGCTGGCTGACGGCTCTCGACGCTCATGGCTGGCTGACGGCTCTCGACGCTCATGGCTGGCTGACGGCTCTCGACGCTCATGGCTGGCTGACGGCTCTGGACGCTCATGGCTGGCTGACGGCTCTGGACGCTCATGGCTGGCTGACGGCTCTGGACGCTCATGGCTGGCTGACGGCTCTGGACGCTCATGGCTGGCTGACGGCTCTGGACGCTCATGGCTGGCTGACGGCTCTGGACGCTCATGGCTGGCTGGCGGCTCTGGACGCTCATGGCTCGCTGGCGGCTCTGGACGCTCATGGCTCGCTGGCGGCTCTGGACGCTCATGGCTCGCTGGCGGCTCTGGACGCTCCTGTCTGGTTGGCGGCTCTGGCAGATCCTGTCTGGTTGGCGGCTCTGGCAGATCCTGTCTGGTTGGCGGCTCTGGCAGATCCTGTCTGGTTGGCGGCTCTGGCAGATCCTGTCTGGTTGGCGGCTCTGGCAGATCCTGTCTGGTTGGCGGCTCTGGCAGATCCTGTCTGGTGAATGGCTCTAGCGGCTCCTGACTGACTAACGGCTCTGACGGCTCGGGACAGACGGGCGGCTCTAATGGCACGGGACAGACGGATGGCTCAGACGGCACTGGGCAGACGGATGGCTCAGATGGCGCTGGGGAGACGGATGGCTCAGATGGCGCTGGGGAGACGGATGGCTCAGATGGCGCTGGGGAGACGGATGGCTCAGATGGCGCTGGGGAGACGGATGGCTCAGATGGCGCTGGGGAGACGGATGGCTCAGATGGCGCTGGGGAGACGGATGGCTCAGATGGCGCTGGGGAGACGGATGGCTCTGGCCGGATGAGGCGCACTGTAGGCCTGGTGCGTGGTGCCAGAACTGGAGGCACCGGGCTAAGGACACGCACCTTCAGGCTAGTGCGGGGAGCAGGGACAGGGCACACTGGACTCTCAAAACGCACTATGGACCTGGTGCGTGGTACCGGCACTGGTGGCACCGGGCTGAGGGCACGCACATCAGGACGAGTACGGGGAGAAGGAACAGTGTGTACAGGGCTCTGGAGACGCACAGGTGGCTTAGTGCGTGGTGCCGGAACTGGAGGCACTGGGCTGGAGACACGCATCATAGGGAGAGTGCGTGGAGGAGGAACAGGGCTCTGAAAACCCACTGGAAGCCTGGTGTAGGCACTGGTAGTACTGGGCTGGGGCGGGGAGGTAGCGCCGGAAATACCGGACCGTGCAAGCGTACTGGCTCCCTTGAGCATTGAGCCTGCCCAACCTTACCTGGTTGAATGCTCCCCGTCGCCCGACCAGTGCGGGGAGGTGGAATAACCCGCACCGGGCTATGTAGGCGAACCGGAGACACCATGCGTAAGGCTGGTGCCATGTAAGCCGGCCCGAGGAGACGTACTGGTGGCCAGATATGTAGGGCCGGCTTCATGACATCCGGCTCAACGCTCAATCTAGCCCTACCAGTGCGGGGAGGTGGAATAACCCGCACCGGGCTATGCACACGTACAGGAGACACCGTGCGCTCTACTGCGTAACACGGTGTTCGCCCGTACTCCCGCTCTCCACGGTTAGCCTGTGAAGTGGGCGCAGGTCTCCTACCTGCCCTTGGCCCACTACCTCTTAACCCCCTCCCAAGAAATTTTTGGGTAGTACTCACGGGCTTTTCGGGCTTCCGTGCTAGACGCGTCCACTCATAACGCCGGTTTTGGGCTTGATTCTCCGGCCTCCAGCCTTGCTTCCTCCTCATATCGCCGCCTCTCAGCTTTAGCTGCCTCCAGCTCCTCTTTGGGGCGGCGATATTCTCCTGGCTGCGCCCAGGGTCCTTTGCCTTCTAGGTCTTCCTCCCATGTCCATTTCTCCAAATAATTCAGCCTCTCCTGTTGTTGCTGCTTGGTCCTGGATTGGTGGGTGGTTCTGTAACGGTGTTCCTCCTCCTCTTCATACGAAGAGGAGGAGTAGTGATTCGACCAAGGCGCAGCGTTGTGATATGACATGATATTTATTTAAACAAGACGAAAACAAACTATACTTGACTAACTAACAAAACAATAAACGATGTAGACTGACCTGAACGTAAGAACTTACATGTAACACGAAGAACGCACGAACCGGGAACACAAAAACCGAACGAACAAACATACCGAAACAGTCCCGTGTGGTGCAACATACACAGACACTGAAGACAACCACCCACAACAAACAGTGTGAAAACACCTACCTTAATATGACTCTCAATCACTCTCAATCAGAGGAAATGACAACCACCTGCCTCTAATTGAGAGCCATATCAGGTCACCCTTTAAACCAACATAGAAACAGAAAACATAGACTGCCCACCCAAACTCACGTCCTGACCAACTAACACATACAAAACTAACAGAAAACAGGTCAGGAACGTGACACCCCCTGTATATTGTCTCGCTACTGTTATTTTACTGCTGCTCTTTAAATACTTGTTACTTTTATCTCTTATTCTTATCTATATTTTTTTTTAACTGCATTGTTGGTTAGGGGCTCGTAAGTAAGCATTTCACTATAAGGTCTACCTGTTGTATTCGGCTCATGTGACTACTACACTTTGATTTGATTTGATTTGACATCTGTTCATACATTAGAATCCATCCATGTAGTTTCTGAGAAACGGGACGGTTTAGTTTCATCTCAGATCTCATCACAATGACAGTCATGGTTTGTCAAGAACGCTGTGGTTTCACCGTATGGGGGTCTGTGGTGAGTCTGCCATCAAAGCATTTCATCATATCAGCCATTTTTCTGAACTTACTGGCACTAACCCTATCCCTGCAACCAAGTGTCAGAGATGCTAGCTAGTGGATAACCTGAGACACACTTCTTCAGGCTGTGGTTGTAAATAAGAATGAGTTTTTCATTGACCTGCCTGGTAAATTAAAAGGTAAAAATGAAAAAAGGGAATAAACGTTGGAGATAATTAAACCACCCTTGTACGACACAGAAACAGCTTTTTTTATGGATGTGTCGTGTGCTTTCACATTTCATCAGTGAAGCTGGAAGCTGATGGACAAGCTGATTGATAGCTGACGATGTTGAGGTAATAAAGATAACTCGTCTCGGTAAAACAACAGCATTTGGTGTTAAAGCATGCTGCTAAACAGGAAGTTCAACAGGAAGCTACAAACGGCACCCTATTCCCTGTGTGCATTACTTGACCAGGACCCATATGGATTGGGGGTCATTTGGGACACACGTCCCTTGTTAGTGTGAGATACATCTGAAGAAAACCAATGGTCTTTGCAGATGCAGATAGGAGCCAGAAGGAAACCCTGACTGTGTCTGTGGGTTAGTTTACTGGCAGCCTGTGAGCTACAGGGGGGGGGGGGGGGATGTCAGAGAGCTGCACAATACAGGCAGGCAGTTATGCTGACTCAGTGTTTCAGGGTAGTTAGTGAGTTAGTGAACCACTGTGTGAGAGGAAACTAGCGAGATGGGGGCTGGGGCGGGGGGGTTGGAGGTCTTCAGTTTCACAATCACTGATAGGCTTGGTTTTCCACTGAGTGCCTCACGCCTCAATCTGCCCAGTGTTATGGGAATTGGTCATGATCACACAGTGCGTGTATACTGGATCCTGGACTACTGTCACTGTGGGGATGACGTCATCGATGCACTTATTGATGATGCCAATGACTGATGTGGTGTACTCCTCAATGCCATCGGAGGAATCACGGAACATATTCCAGTTTGTGCTAGCGAAACAGTCCTGTAGTTTAGCATCTGCTTCCTCTGACCACTTTTTATTGATCTCGTCACTGGTGCTTCCTGGTTTATTTGTTGCTTGTAAGCAGGAATCAGGAGGATATAATTATGGTCAGATTTGCCAAATGGAGGGCGAGGGAGAGCTTTGTATGCGTCTCTGTGTGTGAAGTAGAGGTGGTCCACACACATTTAACATGCTGATAGAAATTTGGTAAAACGCATTTAAGTTTCACCTGCATTAAAGTCCCCGGCTACTTGGAGCGGCGCCTCTGGGTGAGCGTTTTCTCATTCAATGCTGTCTTAGTGCCAGCCTCTGACTGAGGCGGTATGTAAACAGCTACAAAGAATACAGATGAGAACTCTCTCGGTAGGTAGTGTGGTCTACAGCCTATCATGAGAAACTCTACCTCAGGCGAGCAATAGCTCGAGACTTCCTTAGATATCGTGCATCAGCTGTTGTTTACAAAAATACATAGACCGCCGCCCCTTGTCTTACCAGACGCCGCTGTTCTATCCTGCCGGTACATCGTATAACCAGCCAGCTGTATGTTGGTAAATACAGAGACCGCCCCCCCAATGGTCATGCTAGTCCCTCATAGGTCACCCCCCCCCCCCAATGGTCATGCTAGTCCCTCATAGGTCCCCGTCCCCCCCCCCCCAAATGGTCATGCTAGTCCCTCATAGGTCATCCCCCCCACCCCAAATGGTCATGCTAGTCCCTCATAGGTCATCCCCCCCCCCCCCCCCCCAATGGTCATGCTAGTCCCTCTATGGTCATTCCCCCCACCCCAATGGTCATGCTAGTCCCTCTATGGTCATTCCCCCCACCCCAATGGTCATGCTAGTCCCTCTATGGTCATTCCCCCCACCCCAATGGTCATGCTAGTCCCTCTATGGTCATTCCCCCCACCCCCTCAACAGTCTTTACTCTGGCTCCACCCCAATTGACATTTATTTATTCATCACTTACAGTTGTTATGATGTATATAGTGGGGTATATAGTGATGTATATAGTAATGTATATAGTGGTGTATATAGTGATGTATATAGTGATGTATATAGTGGTGTATATAGTGGTGTATTTAGTGATGTATATAGTAATGTATATAGTGGTGTATATAGTGATGTATGTTCTGATGTATATAGTGATGTATATAGTGATGTATATAGTGATGTATATAGTGATGTATATAGTGGTGTATATAGTGATGTATATAGTGATGTATATAGTAATGTATATAGTGATGTATATAGTGATGTATATAGTGGTGTATATAGTGATGTATATAGTGATGTATATAGTGATGTATATAGTGGTGTATATAGTGGTGTATATAGTGATGTATATAGTGATGTATGTTTTGATGTATATAGTGGTGTATATAGTGGTGTATATAGTGATGAATATAGTGGTGTATATAGTGATGTATATAGTGGTGTATATAGTGGGGTATATAGTGATGTATATAGTGATGTATATAGTAATGTATATAGTGATGTATATAGTGATGTATATAGTGATGTGTATAGTGATGTATATAGTGATGTATATAGTGGTGTATATAGTGGTGTATATAGTGATGTATATAGTGGTGTATGTTTTGATGTATATAGTGGTGTATATAGTGGTGTATATAGTGGTGTATATAGTGGTGTATATAGTGATGTATATAGTGGTGTATGTTTTGATGTATATAGTGGTGTATATAGTGGTGTATATAGTGGTGTATATAGTGGTGTATATAGTGATGTATATAGTGATGTATATAGTGGTGTATATAGTGATGTATATAATGATGTATATAGTGGTGTATATAGTGGTGTATATAGTGATGTATATAGTGATGTATATAGTGGTGTATATAGTGGTGTATATAGTGATGTATATAGTGATGTTTATAGTGGTGTATATAGTGGTGTATATAGTGGTGTATATAGTGGTGTATATAGTGATGTATATAGTGGTGTATATAGTGATGTATATAGTGGTGTATATAGTGGGGTATATAGTGATGTATATAGTGGGGTATATAGTGATGTATATAGTGGTGTATATAGTGATGTATATAGTGATGTATATAGTGATGTGTATAGTGATGTATATAGTGATGTATATAGTGGTGTATATAGTGGTGTATATAGTGATGTATATAGTGGTGTATGTTTTGATGTATATAGTGGTGTATATAGTGGTGTATATAGTGGTGTATATAGTGGTGTATATAGTGATGTATATAGTGGTGTATGTTTTGATGTATATAGTGGTGTATATAGTGGTGTATATAGTGGTGTATATAGTGGTGTATATAGTGATGTATATAGTGATGTATATAGTGGTGTATATAGTGATGTATATGATGATGTATATAGTGGTGTATATAGTGGTGTATATAGTGGTGTATATAGTGATGTATATAGTGATGTATATAGTGGTGTATATAGTGGTGTATATAGTGATGTATATAGTGATGTATATAGTGGTGTATATAGTGGTGTATATAGTGATGTATATAGTGATGTATATAGTGGTGTATATAGTGGTGTATACAGTGATGTATATAGTGGTGTATATAGTGGTGTATATAGTGGTGTATATATTTATGTGTACAGTGATGTATATAGTTATATAACTCACTACTGAGGAATGCAGTGTAGACCTGACTAGACCTGGTCCTAGATCAGTGGAGCTCCTTACTGAAGAATGCAGTGTTGCTCTGGCGTCCTGACTAGAACTGGTCCTAGATCAGTGGAGCTCCTTACTGTAGAATGCAGTGTTACTCTGGCATTCTGACTAGAACTGGTCCTAGATCAGTGGAGCTCCTTACTGTAGAATGCAGTGTTGCTCTGGCGTCCTGACTAGAACTGGTCCTAGATCAGTGGAGCTCCTTACTGTAGAATGCAGTGTTGCTCTGGCATTCTGACTAGAACTGGTCCTAGATCAGTGGAGCTCCTTACTGTAGAATGCAGTGTTGCTCTGGCGTCCTGACTAGAACTGGTCCTAGATCAGTGGAGCTCCTTACTGTAGAATGCAGTGTTGCTCTGGCATTCTGACTAGAACTGGTCCTAGATCAGTGGAGCTCCTTACTGTAGAATGCAGTGTTGCTCTGGCATTCTGACTAGAACTGGTCCTAGATCAGTGGAGCTCCTTACTGTAGAATGCAGTGTTGCTCTGGCATCCTGACTAGAACTGGTCCTAGATCAGTCGAGCTCCTTACTGTAGAATGCAGTGTTGCTCTGGCATCCTGACTAGAACTGGTCCTAGATAAAGAATAGCAGCTCTACCTGCCAACTCCACCAGCTTTTCTTGATAGTATAAAGTTTAGTGCGGATGATGAATACAAGCTGCTGACAGTATGTGTTATTAGTATTGATACACACTTGATTTTTATCTCAAGACAAACCTGTATAAATATAAATGCAGGTTTTTAAAAAGTATTGATGAGTATTAAGAATGATTAAATATTCAAGCTGCTCCTTTTGACAAGTCTCCATTGAAAAATAGGTATGCTGACCTTATTATTTATGAAAAACGTAAATATTATAGACCACACATTGTCAGTCGGCATGATATTAATGCTTGGCATGGAAACAGTGCTCCTACCTGTCTGTCTAAGACAATAAATTTACATAATTTTGTATCTAATAAAGTACGCATTTTATAAACACTAAACATAGGATTCATCCCCAAATGGCTCCCTACTCCCTACGTTGTGCACTACTTTTGACCATGGTCCATGGGGAAGTAGTGCACTACTTTTGACCAGGGTCCATAGGGAAATAGTACACTACTTTTGACCAGGATCCATGGGGAAATAGTGCACTACTTTTGACCAGGGTCCATAGGGAAGTAGTGCACTACTTTTGACCAGGGTCCATAGGGAAATAGTACACTACTTTTGACCAGGGTCCATAGGGAAGTCGTGCACTACTTTTGACCAGGGTCCATGGGGAAGTCGTGCACTACTTTTGACCAGGGTCCATAGGCAAGTAGTGCACTATGTAGTGAATAGGGTGCCATTTGTGACTCAAAGGGGAAATAACGAGTGAAAGGTGAAACCTCTGTAAATGATGTAACTTGTTTAACTGAGTCATTGGGTTTTCATACGAATGGAATGACTTCGTTGTTGGCATTCTGTCTCTACTATTGGTGAAAATAATCTCTTCTTCAACAGACTGAGTGGGCTAACAGTGTAACGATGTACTTCTATACTAGAGACTAAACTACACAGTAAACCACTTTTTGTGGACCGAGGGTCATTGTGTAAAGCCGTAAAACTACTGGAGTAAATGATAAACTCTTGTTTCTCCTTTTATAATTTGTTTTGTCATCTTGTTTTACACATTCAGTCATCTTGTTTGAATGAAATTGTGATTTAAGGTGGTGAATGGGGACATTTAAGTAAAATGGTAGAGGATGTGTGTAAAGGTCTGGGTGTAGCTGGTGCAGAGGTGTCAGGCGCAGGACAGCAGAGATGAGTAATAAAAGTAACTTAACTCAAAATTACCAAATACATTAAGTAAAACCAAGCCCACACAAAAGGACCGAAGTACCAAAAACAAACACGCACAAAAACGATGGGGAAAACAGAGGGTTAAATAATGAACATGTAATTGGGGAATTGAAACCAGGTGTGTAAAACAAAGACAAAACAAATGGAAAATGAAAAGTGGATCGGCGATGGCTAGAAGGCCCGGTGACGTCGACCGCCGAACGCCGCCCGAACACGGAGAGGGACCGACTTCGGTGGAAGTTGTGACAAAGTGATCGTATGCGTGTGTGTGTGTGTATGTGTGTGTGTGTGTGTGTGTGTGTGTGTGTGTGTGTGTGTGTGTGTGTGTGTGTGTGTGTGTGTGTGTGTGTGTGTGTGTGTGTGTGTGTGTGTGTGTGTGTGTGTGTGTGTGTGTGTGTGTGTGTGTGCATGCTTGTATGTTTCCACTTTGAGGTGAACATCAGACCACATCCTCTATAGTAAGTATAAAGAGAGAGATCAGAGAGCATCACAGCACAGTAGACTTTGAACTACTGAGGTTACATCAGAGTTAAATAACCATGATCCTCTCCACTGCAGCCAGTTTCTGGACCTCTACCATGATCCTTCTATATCTGCACTCAGGTAGGTAGGTGTGTGTTTGTGTGTGTTTATGTCAAATCAAATCAAATGTTATTTGTCACATACACGTGTTTAGCATGTTAATGCGAGTGTAGCGAAATGCTTGTGCCTCTAGTTCTGACAGTGCAGTAATAACAAGTAATATCTAACAATTTCACAACAAATACCTAATACACACAAATCTAAGTAAAGTAATGGAATTAAGAATATATAAATATATGGACGAGCAATGTCAGAGAGGCATAGACTAAGATACAGTGGAATACTATAGAATGCCGTATATACATATGAGATGAGTAATGCAAGATATGTAAACATTATTAAAGTGGCATTATTAAAGTGACTAGTGTTCCATTCATTAAAGTGGCCAATGATTTCAAGTCTGTGTATGTAGGGCAGCAGCCTCTCTGTGCTAGTGATGGTGGTGTGCATGTGTGTGTGTGTGTGTGTGTGTGTGTGTGTGTGTGTGTGTGTGTGTGTGTGTGTGTGTGTGTGTGTGTGTGTGTGTGTTATTATTATTTCTCTAATTAGTTACTGTTGGTGTTTTGTCCCTGCTCCTAGGTGACTGTGCAGAGATCATTGGTGGAAAGGAGGTGAAGCCTCACTCCTTACCCTACATGGCTCTACTGGAGAACAACAAAGGAAACAAAATGTGTGGAGGAATCCTGATCCACCAGCAATGGGTCCTGACTGCAGCCCACTGTACTGAGTAGGTCCAATATCAGTGTTGTTGTCCTTGTACAGATGCTGTCACTGTAATGGTTTGCTTAGCAACTCTGTTTCAAATGTTAGATTAGTTTACGTTGTCCTTCTGAGATTGTTTCATTGTAGTTGTTGGGCTGCTTCCTTCATCTGATCTAACCAGAAGGTTGTGTTTCTGTCTGAAGCATCAACAAGGTGTTTCTAGGGGTCCACTCCATCAAACAGGAGGAGAAGGAGACTAGACAGGTCCGTAAGGTTAAAGGTCGCGTCCCTCATCCCTGTTATGACCTCGGATTCAAAGTCAACGACATCATGCTGTTGAAGGTCAGTCACTACTGGTGTCAGACATTATTCACATCTAGAGACAGGTGAAGGTCAGGCACTACTGGTGTCAGACATTATTCACATCTAGAGACAGGTGAAGGTCAGTCACTACTGGTGTCAGACATTATTCACATCTAGAGACAGGTGAAGGTCAGTCACTACTGGTGTCAGACATTATTCACATCTAGAGACAGGTGAAGGTCAGGCACTACTGGTGTCAGACATTATTCACATCTAGAGACAGGTGAAGGTCAGTCACTACTGGTGTCAGACATTATTCACATCTAGAGACAGGTGAAGGTCAGTCACTACTGGTGTCAGACATTATTCACATCTAGAGACAGGTGAAGGTCAGGCACTACTGGTGTCAGACATTATTCACATCTAGAGACAGGTGAAGGTCAGGCACTACTGGTGTCAGACATTATTCACATCTAGAGACAGGTGAAGGTCAGTCACTACTGGTGTCAGACATTATTCACATCTAGAGACAGGTGAAGGTCAGTCACTACTGGTGTCAGACATTATTCACATCTAGAGACAGGTGAAGGTCAGTCATTACTGGTGTCAGACATTATTCACATCTAGAGACAGGTGAAGGTCAGTCACTACTGGTGTCAGACATTATTCACATCTAGAGACAGGTGAAGGTCAGTCACTACTGGTGTCAGACATTATTCACATCTAGACACAGGTGAAGGTCAGTCACTACTGGTGTCAGACATTATTCACATCTAGAGACAGGTGAAGGTCAGTCACTACTGGTGTCAGACATTATTCACATCTAGAGACAGGTGAAGGTCAGTCATTACTGGTGTCAGACATTATTCACATCTAGAGACAGGTGAAGGTCAGTCACTACTGGTGTCAGACATTATTCACATCTAGAGACAGGTGAAGGTCAGTCACTACTGGTGTCAGACATTATTCACATCTAGAGACAGGTGAAGGTCAGTCACTACTGGTGTCAGACATTATTCACATCTAGAGACAGGTGAAGGTCAGTCATTACTGGTGTCAGACATTATTCACATCTAGAGACAGGTGAAGGTCAGTCACTACTGGTGTCAGACATTATTCACATCTAGAGACAGGTGAAGGAGAATTGACACAGCCTCCTTCTTTTCAGTTGGATAAGAAAGTAAAGCTGACTACGGCAGTGAGACCTCTAGCGCTACCTGTCCCTCTGGCAGACGTCCAAGCAGGGACCCCCTGCTCAGTGTCTGGATGGGGAGCCACCGAGAACAATGCTAAAACCATGTCTGACGTCCTGAAATCTACCAACGTCACCGTGATCGACAGGAGGAAGTGTAACTCTGCAGACTACTACAACATGACCCCAATCATCACCTACAACATGCTGTGTGCCGGGTCTGTGGACAATACCAGGGTGGACTCATGTCAGGTGTGTGTGTGCATGTCAGAGGAGGCTGGTGGGAGGTGCAGTAGGAGGACGGACTCATTGTAACAGCTGAAATGGAGTTATTGGAATGGTGTCAAACACATCAAACATGTGGAACCCACATGTTTGACTCCGTTCCATCGATGCCATTACAGCCATTACAATGAGCCCATCCTCCTAAAAGTCCTCCTACCAGCCTTTGTGTGTCAGTGGTACTCGCTGATAAAGTTGTAATATATTTTGCAGGGAGCCAATGATCAACCATTGATACATGAGTTAAACTTTATATATTGTTTGTAAATGACAAAGTAATCATGTATGAATTGATGTGCTGTGTGTTTCAGGGAGACTCCGGTGGCCCGTTGGTGTGTGGAGGTGAACTAAGGGGAGTCGTGTCGTTCGGTACAAAATGTGGCATCAAGACCAAACCTGGGGTGTACACACTCATATCAAACATGTACCTTGATTGGATAAACAAAACCATGAGGAAGTCACTGATTGACTGATACCTGCTTTCTCAGGCTTTCCTTAATAATTGTGAAATTATTTAATATTTACTGAATTTGAATTATAGCTCATGTGCTGGAAGCTGTAAAGTATGTTTGATCTCTTGCCAAGCTTTGTGTGAATAAGTGCAGTAATGTAAACCTAAACATGTGATGTAAGTACAAAATGGGAAAATATGGATATTGACTTTGCTCACTAAAATGTGAAAACAAACAGACATTTCAGGTGTTTTACTATCCTTTTAAATGGACTACTGTGTATTCAACCTGACATGTCAAGTCTTGTACTAGTTGAAAATAAATCACATGTGATAGTTCAAGACTGGAAGTGTCGTCTTTCTAAACATGAAAATAACACAGTGAGAAACGTCTTTCATCTGAAACACCACTCTTCCTGTCACCGTCTCAACCTTAACCACTCAACCTTAGTAGGCTACAGAAACAGACACAACCTCAGGGCCCGACGTAGTCATCGGGAAGAACTGTTATAGAACCGCCATCGTCATACATGAGGTCCAATCCAATGATGTGTATAAACCCTGGAGGGAGTGGTTCTAGAATTCATTGGACAACATCTAGTAAGCCATACTATACACATTAAAAAGATTTTAAAAACTGTAGAAATCATTAGGTGAATATCACAGCGAATCACAACACTGACAGGTAAGTAATACTGCCAAACACAATCGTTCCACTATTACTGCAGATATATTATGGACATTTTCAGAAATTACAACGCGAAAATAAAAATGAATCCTATGGGTAGCACCTTCAATACATGCATTTCTACAGCCCTCAAAGTATATTTTTACAGTGGAGTACCAAAAATGGCTTTGCGGTGGCTTGAAAACAGCGCCCTCTTGTCGTCTGGTGTTTAACAAAATCAAATAAAAAATTGTCACATGCGCCTCAAACAAGTTGTAGACATTAACGTGAAATTCTTACTTACAAGCCCTTAACCAATAATGCAGTTCAAGAAATAGAGTTAAGAAAATATTTACTAAATAAAATGTACATTTTTAAAATATAAAGTAACACAAATAACAATAACGGGGCTATATACAGGGGGTGCCGGTACCGAATCAATGTGCGGAGGTACAGGTTAGTTGAGGTAATTTGAATATGTAGGTAGGGGTAAAGTGACTATGCATAGATAATAAACAGCGAGTAGCAGCAGTGTAAAAAAAGGGAGGGGGTGTCAATACAAATAGTCCGGGTGGCCATATGATTAATTGTTCACTAGTCTTATGGATTGGGGGTAGAAGCTGTTAACGAGCCTTTTGGACCAAGACTTGGCGCTCTGGTACAACTTGCCGTGGTGTAAGGGAGAGAACAGTCTATGACTTGGGTGACTAGAGTCTTTGACAATTTTTTGGGCCTTCAATACAGGACTAAGATCGAATCGTACTACACCGGCTCTAACGCTCGTTGGATGTGGCAGGGCTTGCAAACCATTACAGACTACAAAGGGAAGCCCAGCCGAGAGCTGCCCAGTGACACGAGCCTACCAGACGAGCTAAACTACTTCTATGCTCGCTTCGAAGCAAATAATACTGAAACATGCATGAGAGCACCAGCTGCTCCCGGAAGACTGTGATCACGCTCTCCGCAGCCGATGTGAGTAAGACCTTTAAACAGGTCAACATTCACAAGGCCGTAGGGCCAGATGAATTATCAGGACATGTACTGCGAGCATGCGCTGACCAACTGGCAAGTGTCTTCACTGACATTTTCAACAGCTCTCTGTCCAAGTCTGTAATACCAACATGTTTTAAGCAGACCACCATAGTGCCTGTGCCCAAGAACACTAAGGTCACCTGCCTAAATGACTACCGACTTGTTGCACTCACATCTGTAGCCATGAAGTGCTTTGAAAGGCTGGTCATGGCTCACATCAACACCATCCTCCCAGAAACTGGATCCTGGACTTCCCGACGGGCCGCCCGCAGGTGGTTTGGGTAGGTAACAACACATCTGCCACGCTGATCCTCAACACGGGGGCCTTCAGGTGTGCGTGCTCAGTCCCCTCCTGTACTCCCTGTTCACTCATGATCGCACGGCCAGGCACGACTCCAACACCATCATTGAATGTTCCGATGACACAACAGTGGTAGGCCTGATCACCGACAATGACGAGACAGCCTATAGGGAGGAGGTCAGAGAGGTCAGAGCACGCCCCCATTCTCATCGACGGGGCTGCAGTGGAGCAGGTTGAGAGCTTCAAGTTCCTTGGTGTCCACATCACCAACAAACTAACATGGTCCAAGCACACCAAGACAGTCGTTAAGAGGGCATGACAAAGCCTATTCCCACTCAGGAGACTGAAAAGATTTGGCATGGGTCCTGAGATCCTCAAAAGGTTCTACAGCTGCACCATCGAGAGCATCCTGATTGGTTGCATCACTGCCTGGTATGGCAACTGATCGGCTTCTGACCGCAAGGCACTACAAAGGATACAAAGCCAAGCTTTCTGCCATCCAGGACCTCTATAACAGGCGGTGTCAGAGGAAGGCCCTAAAAATGTCCAATGACTCCATCCACCCTAGTAATAGACTGTTCTCTCTGCTACCGCACGGCAAGCTGTACCGGAGTGCCAAGTCTAGGTCCAAAAGGCTTCTAAACAGCTTCTACCCCCCCAAGCCATAAGACTCCTGAACATCTAGTCAAATGGCTTCCCAGACTATTTGCAGTGCCCCCCCACCCCCTCTCACCACCTCATTACACCACTGCTACTCTCTGTTGTCATCTATGCATAGTCACTTTAATAACTCTACCTACATGTACATACTACCTCAAATAACCAGTGTCCACGCACATTGACTCTGTATCGGTTCCCCCCTCTGTATATTGTCTCGCTACTGTTATTTTACTGCTGCTCTTTAAATACTTGTTACTTTTATCTCTTATTCTTATCTATATTTTTTTGAAACTGCATTGTTGGTCAGGGGCTCGTAAGTAGGACTAGCATGACCACTGGGGGGGGGGGGGGGGGTGACCATAGAGGGAGCAGCCTGACCATTGGGGGGGGGGGGGTGTCCATTCACAATACGAATTATAATAAACATAAAATACACGTTTTTTCCAACAAGTCTGCTCATACATTAGAATCCATCCATGTAAGTAAGCATTTCAGCATCTCACTGTAAGGTCTACCTGTTGTATTCAGCATTTCACTGTAAGGTCTACCTGTTGTATTCAGCATCTCACTGTAAGGTCTACCTGTTGTATTCAGCATTTCACTGTAAGGTCTACCTGTTGTATTCAGCATCTCACTGTAAGGTCTACCTGTTGTATTCAGCATTTCACTGTAAGGTCTACCTGTTGTATTCAGCATTTCACTGTAAGGTCTACCTGTTGTATTCAGCATTTCACTGTAAGGTCTACCTGTTGTATTCAGCATTTCACTGTAAGGTCTACCTGTTGTATTCAGCATCTCACTGTAAGGTCTACCTGTTGTATTCAGCATTTCACTGTAAGGTCTACCTGTTGTATTCAGCATCTCACTGTAAGGTCTACCTGTTGTATTCAGCATTTCACTGTAAGGTCTACCTGTTGTATTCAGCATTTCACTGTAAGGTCTACCTGTTGTATTCAGCATTTCACTGTAAGGTCTACCTGTTGTATTCAGCATTTCACTGTAAGGTCTACCTGTTGTATTCAGCATTTCACTGTAAGGTCTACCTGTTGTATTCGGCTCATGTGACTACTACAATATCATTTCATTTCATTTGACATCTGTTCATACATTAGAATCCATCCATGTAGTTTCTGAGAAACGGGACGGTTTAGTTTCATCTCAGATCTCATCACAATGACAGTCATGGTTTGTCAAGAACGCTGTGGTTTCACCGTATGGGGGTCTGTGGTGAGTCTGCCATCAAAGCATTTCATCATATCAGCCATTTCTCTGAACTAGCTGGCACTAACCCTATCCCTGCAACCAAGTGACAGAGATGCTAGCTAGTGGATAACCTGAGACACACTTCTTCAGGCTGTGGTTGTAAATAAGAATGAGTTTTTCATTGACCTGCCTGGTAAATTAAAAGGTATAAATGAAAAAAGGGAATAAACGCTGGAGATAATTAAACCACCTTTGTACGACACAGAAACAGCTTTTTTTATGGATGTGTCGTGTGCTTTCACATTTCATCAGTGAAGCTGGAAGCTGATGGACAAGCTGATTGATAGCTGACGATGTTGAGGTAATAAAGATAACTCGTCTAGGTAAAACAACAGCATTTGGTGTTAAAGCATGCTGCTAAACAGGAAGTTCAACAGGAAGCTACAAACGGCACCCTATTCCCTGTGTGCATTACTTGACCAGGACCCATATGGATTGGGTGTCATTTGGGACACACGTCCCTTGTTAGTGTGAGATACATCTGAAGAAAACCAATGGTCTTTGCAGATGCAGATAGAGCCAGAAGGAAAACCTGACTGTGTCTGTGGGTTAGTTTACTGGCAGCCTGTGAGCTACAAGGGGGGATGTCAGAGAGCTGCACAATACAGGCAGGCAGTTATGCTGACTCAGTGTTTCAGGGTAGTTAGTGAGTTGGTGAACCACTGTGTGAAAGGAAACTAGCGAGATAGGGGCTGGGGCGGGGTTGGAGGTCTTCAGTTTCACAATCACTGATAGGCTTGGTTTTCCACTGAGTGCCTCACACCTCAATCTGCCCAGTGTTATGGGAATTGGTCATGATCACACAGTGCGTGTATACTGGATCCTGGACTACTGTCACTGTGGGGATGACGTCATCGATGCACTTATTGATGATGCCAATGACTGATGTGGTGTACTCCTCAATGCCTTCGGAGGAATCACGGAACATATTCCAGTCTGTGCTAGCGAAACAGTCCTGTAGTTTAGCATCTGCTTCCTCTGACCACTTTTTATTGATCTCGTCACTGGTGCCTCCTGCTTTATTTGTTGCTTGTAAGCAGGAATCAGGAGGATAGAATTATGGTCAGATTTGCCAAATGGAGGGCGAGGGAGAGCTTTGTATGCGTCTCTGTGTGTGAAGTAGAGGTGGTCCACACACATTTAACATGCTGATAGAAATTTGGTAAAACGCATTTAAGTTTCACCTGCATTAAAGTCCCCGGCTACTAGGAACGCTGTCTCTGGGTGAGCGTTTTCTCATTCAATGCTGTCTTAGTGCCAGCCTCTGACTGAGGTGGTATGTAAACAGCTACAAAGAATACAGATGAGAACTCTCTCAGTAGGTAGTGTGGTCTACAGCCTATCATGAGAAACTCTACCTCAGGCGAGCAATAGCTCGAGACCTCCTTAGATATCGTGCATCAGCTGTTGTTTACAAAAATACATAGTCCGCCGCCCCTTGTCTTACCAGACGCCGCTGTTCTATCCTGCCGGTACATCGTATAACCAGGCAGATGTATGTTGGTAAATACAGAGACCGCCCCCCCAATGGTCATGCTAGTCCCTCATAGGTCCCCCCCCCCCCAAATGGTCATGCTAGTCCCTCAGAGGTCACCCCCCCCCCCCCCCCCAATGGTCATGCTAGTCCCTCATAGGTCCCCCCCCCCCCCAAATGGTCATGCTAGTCCCTCATAGGTCATCCCCCCCCCAATGGTCATAATAGTCTCTCATAGGTCACCCCCCCCCCACCCCAAATGGTCATGCTAGTCCCTCATAGGTCACCCCCCCCCCCCCCCACCCCAAATGATCATGCTAGTCCCTCATAGGTCACCCCCCCCCCCCCCCCCCCAATGGTCATTCTAGTCCCTCTATGGTCATCCCCCCACCCCCCCAACAGTCTTTACTCTGGCTCCAGCCCAATGGACATTTATTTATTCATCACTTACAGTTGTTATGATGTATATAGTGGTGTATATAATTATGTATATTGTGATGTATATAGTGATGTATATAGTGATGTATATATTTATGTGTACAGTGATGTATATAGTTATATAACTCACTACTGAGGAATGCAGTGTAGACCTGACTAGACCTGGTCCTAGATCAGTGGAGCTCCTTACTGTAGAATGCAGTGTTGCTCTGGCATTCTGACTAGAACTGGTCCTAGATAAAGAATAGCAGCTCTACCTGCCAACTCCACCAGCTTTTCTTGATTGTATAAAGTTTAATGCGGAACATAAATACAAGCTGCTGACAGTATGTGTTATTAGTATTGATACACACTTGATTTTTATCTCAAGACAAACCTGTATAAATATAAATGCAGGTTTTTTTAAAGTATTGATGAGTATTAAGAATTATTCAATATTTAAGCTGCTCCTTTTGACATGTCTCTATTGAAAAATAGGTATGCTGACCTTATTATTTATGAAGAACGTAAATATTATAGACCACACATTGTCAGTCGGCATGATATTAATGCTTGGCATGAAAACAGTGCTCCTACCTGTCTGTCAAAGACAATAAATGGACATGATTTTTTATCTAATAAAGTACGCATTTTATAAACACTAAACATAGGATTCATCCCCAAATGGCTCCCTACTCCCTACGTTGTGCACTACTTTTGACCAGGGTCCATGGGGAAGTAGTGCACTACTTTTGACCAGGGTCCATAGGGAAATAGTACACTACTTTTGACCAGGATCCATGGGGAAATAGTGCACTACTTTTGACCAGGGTCCATAGGGAAGTAGTGCACTACTTTTGACCAGGGTCCACAGGGAAATAGTACACTACTTTTGACCAGGGTCCATAGGGAAGTCGTGCACTACTTTTGACCAGGGTCCATGGGGAAGTTGTGCACTACTTTTGACCAGGGTCCATAGGCAAGTAGTGCACTATGTAGTGAATAGGGTGCCATTTGTGACTCAGAGGGAAAATAACGAGTGAAAGGTGAAACCTCTGTAAATGATGTAACTTTCTTGTATAACTGAGTCATTGGGTTTTCATACGAATGGAATGACTTCGTTGTTGGCATTCTGTCTCTACTATTGGTGAAAATAATCTCTTCTTCAACAGACTGAGTGGGCTAACAGTGTAACGATGTACTTCTATACTAGAAACTAAACTACACAGTAAACTACTTTTTGTGGACCGAGGTGTAAAGCCGTAAAACTACTGGAGTAAATGATAAACTCTTGTTTCTCCTTTTATAATTTGTTTTGTCATCTTGTTTTACACATTCAGTCATCTTGTTTGAATGAAATTGTGATTTAAGGTGGTGAATGGGGACATTTAAGTAAAATGGTAGAGGATGTGTGTAAAGGTCTGGGTGTAGCTGGTGCAGAGGTGTCAGGCGCAGGACAACAGAGATGAGTAATAAAAGTAACTTTACTCAAAATTACCAAATACATGAAGTAAAACCAAGCCCACACAAAAGGACCGAAGTACCAAAAACAAACACGCACAAAAACGATGGGGAAAACAGAGGGTTAAATAATGAACATGTAATTGGGGAATTGAAACCAGGTGTGTAAAACAAAGACAAAACAAATGGAAAATGAAAAGTGGATCGGCGATGGCTATAAGGCCGGTGACGTCGACCGCCGAACGCCGCCCGAACACGGAGAGGGACCGACTTCAGTGGAAGTTGTGACAAAGTGATCATATGTGTGTGTGTGTGTGTGTGTGTGTGTGTGTGTGTGTGTGTGTGTGTGTGTGTGTGTGTATGTGTGTGTGTGTGTGTGTGTGTGTGTGCATGCTTGTATGTTTCCACTTTGAGGTGAACATCAGACCACATCCTCTATAGTAAGTATAAAGAGAGAGATCAGAGAGCATCACAGCACAGTAGACTTTGAACTACTGAGGTTACATCAGAGTTAAATAACCATGATCCTCTCCACTGCAGCCAGTTTCTGGACCTCTACCATGATCCTTCTATATCTGCACTCAGGTAGGTAGGTGTGTGTTTGTGTGTGTGTGTGTGTGTGTTTATGTCAAATCAAATCAAATGTTATTGGTCACATACATGTGTTTAGCAGATGTTAATGCGAGTGTAGCGAAATGCTTGTGCCTCTAGTTCTGACAGTGCAGCAATATCTAACAAGTAATTTCTAACAATTTCACAACAAATACCTAATACACACAAATCTAAGTAAAGTAATGGAATTAAGAATATATAAATATATGGAGGAGCAATGTCAGAGAGGCATAGAGTAAGATACAGTGGAATACTATAGAATGCCGTATATACATATGAGATGAGTAATGCAAGATATGTAAACATTATTAAAGTGGCATTATTAAAGTGACTAGTGTTCCATTCATTTCAAGTGGCCAATGATTTCAAGTCTGTGTATGTAGGGCAGCAGCCTCTCTGTGCTAGTGATGGTGGTGTGCATGTGTGTGTGTGTGTGTGTGTGTGTGTGTGTGTGTTATTATTATTTCTCTAATTAGTTACTGTTGGTGTTTTGTCTCTGCTCCTAGGTGACTGTGCAGAGATCATTGGTGGAAAGGAGGTGAAGCCTCACTCCTTACCCTACATGGCTCTACTGGAGGACAACAAAGGAAACAAAATGTGTGGAGGAATCCTGATCCACCAGCAATGGGTCCTGACTGCAGCCCACTGTACTGAGTAGGTCCAATATCAGTGTTGTTGTCCTTGTACAGATGCTGTCACTGTAATGGTTTGCTTAGCAACTCTGTCTCAAATGTTAGATTAGTTTACGTTGTGCTTCTGAGGTTGTGTCATTGTAGTTGTTGGGCTGCTTCCTTCATCTGATCTAACCAGAAGGTTGTGTTCCTGTCTGAAGCATCAACAAGGTGTTTCTAGGGGTCCACTCCATCAAACAGGAGGAGAAGGACACTAGACAGGTCCGTAAGGTTAAAGGTCGCGTCCCTCATCCCTGTTATGACCCCGGATTCAGAGTCAACGACATCATGCTGTTGAAGGTCAGTCACTACTGGTGTCAGACATTATTCACATCTAGAGACAGGTGAAGATCAGTCACTACTGGTGTCAGACATTATTCACATCTAGAGACAGGTGAAGGTCAGTCACTACTGGTGTCAGACATTATTCACATCTAGAGACAGGTGAAGGTCAGGCACTACTGGTGTCAGACATTATTCACATCTAGAGACAGGTGAAGGTCAGTCACTACTGGTGTCAGACATTATTCACATCTAGAGACAGGTGAAGGTCAGTCACTACTGGTGTCAGACATTATTCACATCTAGAGACAGGTGAAGGTCAGTCACTACTGGTGTCAGACATTATTCACATCTAGAGACAGGTGAAGGTCAGTCACTACTGTGGTGTCAGACATTATTCACATCTAGAGACAGGTGAAGGTCAGTCACTACTGGTGTCAGACATTATTCACATCTAGAGACAGTTGAAGGTCAGTCACTACTGGTGTCAGACATTATTCACATCTAGAGACAGGTGAAGGTCAGTCACTACTGGTGTCAGACTGTATTCACATCTAGAGACAGGTGAAGGTCAGTCACTACTGGTGTCAGACATTATTCACATCTAGAGACAGGTGAAGGTCAGTCACTACTGGTGTCAGACATTATTCACATCTAGAGACAGGTGAAGGTCAGTCACTACTGTGGTGTCAGACATTATTCACATCTAGAGACAGGTGAAGGTCAGTCACTACTGGTGTCAGACATTATTCACATCTAGAGACAGGTGAAGGTCAGTCACTACTGGTGTCAGACTGTATTCACATCTAGAGACAGGTGAAGGTCAGTCACTACTGGTGTCAGACATTATTCACATCTAGAGACAGGTGAAGGTCAGTCACTACTGGTGTCAGACATTATTCACATCTAGAGACAGGTGAAGGTCAGTCACTACTGTGGTGTCAGACATTATTCACATCTAGAGACAGGTGAAGGTCAGTCACTACTGGTGTCAGACATTATTCACATCTAGAGACAGGTGAAGGTCAGTCACTACTGGTGTCAGACATTATTCACATCTAGAGACAGGTGAAGGTCAGTCACTACTGGTGTCAGACATTATTCACATCTAGAGACAGGTGAAGGTCAGTCACTACTGGTGTCAGACATTATTCACATCTAGAGACAGGTGAAGGTCAGTCACTACTGGTGTCAGACATTATTCACATCTAGAGACAGGTGAAGGTCAGTCACTACTGGTGTCAGACATTATTCACATCTAGAGACAGGTGAAGGTCAGTCACTACTGGTGTCAGACATTATTCACATCTAGAGACAGGTGAAGGTCAGTCACTACTGGTGTCAGACATTATTCACATCTAGAGACAGGTGAAGGTCAGTCACTACTGGTGTCAGACATTATTCACATCTAGAGACAGGTGAAGGTCAGTCACTACTGGTGTCAGACATTATTCACATCTAGAGACAGGTGAAGGTCAGTCACTACTGGTGTCAGACATTATTCACATCTAGAGACAGGTGAAGGAGAATTGACACAGCCTTCTTTTCAGTTGGATAAGAAAGTAAAGCTGACTACGGCAGTGAGACCTCTAGCGTTACCTGTCCCTCTGGCAGACGTCCAAGCAGGGACCCCCTGCTCAGTGTCTGGATGGGGAGCCACCGAGAACAATGCTAAAACCATGTCTGACGTCCTGAAATCTACCAACGTCACCGTGATCGACAGGAGGAAGTGTAACTCTGCAGACTACTACAACATGACCCCAATCATCACCTACAACATGCTGTGTGCCGGGTCTGTGGACAAAACCAGGGTGGACTCATGTCAGGTGTGTGTCTGAGTGTGTGTCTGAGTGTGTGTGTGTGTCAGTGTACTCGCTGATAAAGTTGTAATATATTTTGCAGGGAGCCAATGATCAATCATTGATACATGAGTTAAACTTTACATATTGTTTGTAAATGACAAAGTAATCATGTATGAATTGATGTGCTGTGTGTTTCAGGGAGACTCCGGTGGCCCGTTGGTGTGTGGAGGTGAACTAAGGGGAGTCGTGTCGTTCGGTAAAGAATGTGGCATCAAGACGAAACCTGGGGTGTACACACTCATATCAAACATGTACCTTGATTGGATCAACAAAACCATGAGGAAGTCACTGATTGACTGATACCTGCTTTCTCAGGCTTTCCTCAATAATTGTGAAATGATTTAATATTTACTGAATTTGAATTATAGCTCATGTGCTGGAAGCTGTAAAGTATGTTTGATCTCTTGCCAAGCTGTGTGTGAATAAGTGCAGTGATGTAATGTAAACCTAAACATGTGATGTAAGGACAAAATGGGAAAATATGGATTTGAATTTGCTCACTAAAATTAAAATGTGAAAACAAACAGACATTTCAGGTGTTTTACTATCCTTTTAAATGGACTACTGTGTATTCAACCTGACATGTCAAGTCTTGTACTAGTTGAAAATAAATCACATGTGATAGTTCAAGACTGGAAGTGTCGTCTTTCTAAACATGAAAATAACACAGTGAGAAACGTCTTTCATCTGAAACACCACTCTTCCTGTCACCGTCTCAACCTTAACCACTCAACCTTAGTAGGCTACAGAAACAGACACAACCTCAGGGCCCAACGTAGTCATCGAAAAAAAAAACTGTTATAGAACCGCCATCGTCATACATACTGTGAAACACAATCATTCCACTATTACTGCAGATATATTATGGACATTTTCAGAAATTACAATGCAAAAATAAAAATGTATCCTATGGGTAGCACCTTCAATACATGCATTTCTATAGCCCCCAAAGTATATGTTTACAGTGTAGTATCAAAATTGTCTCTGCAGTGGCTTGAAAACAGAACCCTCAATCGGCTGGTGTTAACAAAATCAAATCATATATTTTTGTCACATGCGCCTCATACAACAGTTGTAGACATTAGCGTGAAATTCTTACTTACAAGCCCTTAAAATGCAGTTCAAGAAATAGAGTCCATTTTTTTAATATAAAGTAATGTAACAGTATAACTTTAGTCCGTCCCCTCGCCCATACCCGGGCTCGAACCAGGGACCCTCTGCACACATCAACAACAGTCACCCACGAAGCGTCGTTACCCATCGCTCCACAAAGGCCGCGGCCCTTGCAGAGCAAGGTGCAACACTACTTCTAGGTTTCAGAGCAAGTGACATAACTGATTGAAACGCTACTAGCGCGTACCCGCTAACTAGCTAGCCATCTCACATCTGTTAACTCACCCCCCTTTCAACCTCCTCCTTTTCCGCAGCAACCAGTGATCCGGGTCAACAGCATCAATGTAACAGTATAACTTTAAACCGTCCCCTCGCCCCGACATCGGGCGCGAACCAGGGACCCTCTGCACACAACAACCACGGTCGCCCACGAAGCGTCGTTACCCATCGCTCCACAAAGGCCGCGGCCCTTGCAGAGCAAGGTGCAACACTACTTCTAGGTTTCAGAGCAAGTGACGTAACTGATTGAAACGCTACTAGCGCGTTCCCGCTAACTAGCTAGCCATTTCACATCCGTTACACTAACACAATAAAAAAACAATAACTGGGCTATATACAGTGGGTACCGGTACCGAATCAATGTGCGGAGGTACAGGTTAGTTGAAGTAATTTGTACATGTAGGTAGGTAAAGTGACTATGCATAGATAATAAACAGCGAGTAGCAGCAGTGTAAAAAAAGGGAGGGGGTGTCAATACAAATAGTCCGGGTGGCCATATGATTAATTGTTCACCAGTTTTATGGATTGGGGGTAGAAGCTGTTAACGAGCCTTTGGACCAAGACTTGGCGCTCTGGTACCACTTGCCGTGATGTAAGAGAGAGAGAGAGAACAGTCTATAACCTGGGTGACTGGAGTCTTTGACAATTTTTTGGGCCTTCCTCTGACACTGCCTAGTATATAAGTCCTGGATGGCAGGAATCTTGCCCCCCAGTGATATACTGAGCCATAGCATCTTACGGTCGGATGCCGAGCAGTTGCCATACCAGGTGGTGATGCAACAGGTCAGGATGTTCTCGATGGTGCAGCTTTATAACTTTTTTGAGGATCTGGGGACATATTTTCAGTCTCCTGAGGCGGAATAGGTGTAACAGTATAACTTTAGTACGTCCCCTCGCTCCGACACGGGCGCGAACCAGGGACCCTCTGCACACATCAACAACTGACACCCACGAAGCGTCGTTACCCATCGCCGCGGCCCTTGCAGAGCAAGGTGCAACACTACTTCTAGGTTTCAGAGAAAGTGACGTAACTGATTGAAACGCTACTAGCGCGTACCCGCTAACTAGCTAGCCATTTCACATCCGTTACACTCACCCCCCTTTCAACCTCCTCCTTTTCCGCAGCAACCAGTGATCCGGGTCACGGCACCAATGTAACAGTATAACTTCAGTACGTCCCCTCGCCCCGACACGGGCGCGAACCAGGGACCCTCTGCACACATCAACAACTGACACCCACGAAGCGTCGTTACCCATCGCTCCACAAAAGCCGCGGCCCTTGGAGAGCAAGGTGCAACACTACTTCTAGGTTTCAGAGCAAGTGACGTAACTGATTGAAACGCTACTAGCGCGTACCCGCTAACTAGCTAGCCATTTCACATCAGTTACACTGGTGTTGTCGTGACTTCTGCACGACTGTCTTGGTGTGATTGGACCATGATAGTTTGTTGGTGATGTGGACACCAATAAACTTGAAACTCTCAACCCGCTCCACTACAGCCCTGTTTATGTGAAAGGGGGGGGGGGGGGGGGGTTTGGCCCTTTCCTATAGTCCACCATCAGCTCCTTTGTCTTTCTCATGTTGAGGGAGATTGTTGTTGTCTCGGCAACACACTACCAGGTCTCTGACCTGCTACCTATAGGCTGTCTCATCGTTGTCGGTGATCAGGCCTACAACTGTTGTGTCGTCAGCAAACTTAATGATGGTATTGGAGTTGTGCTTTGCCACGCAGTCGTGGGTGAACAGGAAGTACAGGAGGGGACTAAGCATGAACCCCTGAGAGGCCCCCATGTTGAGGATCAGCGTGGCAGATGTGTTGTTACCTACCCAAACCACCTGCGGGCGGCCCGTCGGGAAGTCCAGGATACAGTTGCAGAGGGAGGTGTTTAGTCCCAGGGTCCATATCTTATTGATGAGCTTTGAGGGCACTATGGTGTTGAATGCTGAGCTGTTGTCAATGAATAGCATTCTCACATAGGTTTTCTTTTTGTCCAGGTGGGAAAGGGCAGTGTGGAGTGCGATTGAGATTGCATCATCTGTGGATCTGTTGGGGCAGAATGCAAATTGGAGTGGGTCTAGGGTTTCTGGGAGGATGGTGTTGATGTGAGCCATGACCAGCCTTTCAAAGCACTTCATGGCTACAGATGTGAGTGCAACAAGTCGGTAGTCATTTAGGCAGGTGACCTTAGTGTTCTTGGGCACAGGCACTATGGTGGTCTGCTTAAAACATGTTGGTATTACAGACTTGGACAGAGAGCTGTTGAAAATGTCAGTGAAGACACTTGCCAGTTGGTCAGCGCATGCTCGCAGTACATGTCCTGATAATTCATCTGGCCCTACGGCCTTGTGAATGTTGACCTGTTTAAAGGTCTTACTCACATCGGCTGCGGAGAGCGTGATCACAGTCTTCCGGGAGCAGCTGGTGCTCTCATGCATGTTTCAGTATTATTTGCTTCGAAGCGAGCATAGAAGTAGTTTAGCTCGTCTGGTAGGCTCGTGTCACTGGGCAGCTCTCGGCTGTGCTCCCTTTGTAGTCTGTAATGTTTTGCAAGCCCTGCCACATCCAACGAGCGTTAGAGCCGGTGTAGTACGATTCGATCTTAGTCCTGTATTGAAGGCCCAAAAAATTGTCAAAGACTCTAGTCACCCAAGTCATAGACTATTCTCTGTCTTACATCACGGCAAGTTGTACCAGAGCGCCAAGTCTTGGTCCAAAAGGCTCGTTAACAGCTTCTACCCCCAAACCATAATACTAGTGAACAATTAATCATATGGCCACCCGGACTATTTGTATCGACACCCCCTCCCTTTTTTTACACTGCTGCTACTCGCTGTTTATTATCTATGCATAGTCACTTTACCCCTACCTACATATTCAAATGACCTCAACTAACCTGTACCTTCACACATTGATTCGGTACCGGCACCCCCTGTATATAGCCCCGTTATTGTTATTTATTGTGTTACTTTATATTTAAAAAAATGTACATTTTATTTAGTAAATATTTTCTTAACTCTATTTCTTGAACTGCATTATTGGTTAAGGGCTTGTAAGTAAGAATTTCACGTTAATGTCTACAACTTGTATGAGGCGCATGTGACAATTTTTTATTTGGTTTTGTTAAACACCAGATGACAAGAGGGCGCTGTTTTCAAGCCACCGCAAAGCCATTTTTGGTACTCCACTGTAAAAATATACGTTGAGGGCTGTAGAAATTTCTGAAAATGTCCATAATATATCTGCAGTAATAGTGGAACGATTGTGTTTGGCAGTATTACTTACCTGTCAGTGTTGTGATTCGCTGTGATATTCACCTAATGATTTCTACAGTTTTTAAAATCTTTTTAATGTGTATAGTATGGCTTACTAGATGTTGTTCAATGAATTCTAGAACCACTCCCTCCAGGGTTTATACACATCATTGGATTGGACCTCATGTATGACGATGGCGGTTCTATAACAGTTCTTCCCGATGACTACGTCGGGCCCTGAGGTTGTGTCTGTTTCTGTAGCCTACTAAGGTTGAGTGGTTAAGGTTGAGACGGTGACAGGAAGAGTGGTGTTTCAGATGAAAGACGTTTCTCACTGTGTTATTTTCATGTTTAGAAAGACGACACTTCCAGTCTTGAACTATCACATGTGATTTATTTTCAACTAGTACAAGACTTGACATGTCAGGTTGAATACACAGTAGTCCATTTAAAAGGATAGTAAAACACCTGAAATGTCTGTTTGTTTTCACATTTTAATTTTAGTGAGCAAATTCAAATCCATATTTTCCCATTTTGTCCTTACATCACATGTTTAGGTTTACATTACATCACTGCACTTATTCACACACAGCTTGGCAAGAGATCAAACATACTTTACAGCTTCCAGCACATGAGCTATAATTCAAATTCAGTAAATATTAAATCATTTCACAATTATTGAGGAAAGCCTGAGAAAGCAGGTATCAGTCAATCAGTGACTTCCTCATGGTTTTGTTGATCCAATCAAGGTACATGTTTGATATGAGTGTGTACACCCCAGGTTTGGTCTTGATGCCACATTCTTTACCGAACGACACGACTCCCCTTAGTTCACCTCCACACACCAACGGGCCACCGGAGTCTCCCTGAAACACACAGCACATCAATTCATACATGATTACTTTGTCATTTACAAACAATATGTAAAGTTTAACTCATGTATCAATGATTGATCATTGGCTCCCTGCAAAATATATTACAACTTTATCAGCGAGTACACTGACACAGACACACACTCAGACACACACTCAGACACACACCTGACATGAGTCCACCCTGGTATTGTCCACAGACCCGGCACACAGCATGTTGTAGGTGATGATTGGGGTCATGTTGTAGTAGTCTGCAGAGTTACACTTCCTCCTGTCGATCACGGTGACGTTGGTAGATTTCAGGACGTCAGACATGGTTTTAGCATTGTTCTCGGTGGCTCCCCATCCAGACACTGAGCAGGCGGTCCCTGCTTGGACGTCTGCCAGAGGGACAGGTAACGCTAGAGGTCTCACTGCCGTAGTCAGCTTTACTTTCTTATCCAACTGAAAAGAAGGCTGTGTCAATTCTCCTTCACCTGTCTCTAGATGTGAATAATGTCTGACACCAGTAGTGACTGACCTTCACCTGTCTCTAGATGTGAATAATGTCTGACACCAGTAGTGACTGACCTTCACCTGTCTCTAGATGTGAATAATGTCTGACACCAGTAGTGACTGACCTTCACCTGTCTCTAGATGTGAATAATGTCTGACACCAGTAGTGACTGACCTTCACCTGTCTCTAGATGTGAATAATGTCTGACACCAGTAGTGACTGACCTTCACCTGTCTCTAGATGTGAATAATGTCTGACACCAGTAGTGACTGACCTTCACCTGTCTCTAGATGTGAATAATGTCTGACACCAGTAGTGACTGACCTTCACCTGTCTCTAGATGTGAATAATGTCTGACACCAGTAGTGACTGACCTTCACCTGTCTCTAGATGTGAATAATGTCTGACACCAGTAGTGACTGACCTTCACCTGTCTCTAGATGTGAATAATGTCTGACACCAGTAGTGACTGACCTTCACCTGTCTCTAGATGTGAATAATGTCTGACACCACAGTAGTGACTGACCTTCACCTGTCTCTAGATGTGAATAATGTCTGACACCAGTAGTGACTGATCTTCACCTGTCTCTAGATGTGAATAATGTCTGACACCAGTAGTGACTGACCTTCACCTGTCTCTAGATGTGAATAATGTCTGACACCACAGTAGTGACTGACCTTCACCTGTCTCTAGATGTGAATAATGTCTGACACCAGTAGTGACTGATCTTCACCTGTCTCTAGATGTGAATAATGTCTGACACCAGTAGTGACTGACCTTCAGTAGCATGATGTCGTTGACTTTGAATCCGGGGTCATAACAGGGATGAGGGACGCGACCTTTAACCTTACGGACCTGTCTAGTGTCCTTCTCCTCCTGTTTGATGGAGTGGACCCCTAGAAACACCTTGTTGATGCTTCAGACAGAAACACAACCTTCTGGTTAGATCAGATGAAGGAAGCAGCCCAACAACTACAATGACACAACCTCAGAAGGACAACGTAAACTAATCTAACATTTGAGACAGAGTTGCTAAGCAAACCATTACAGTGACAGCATCTGTACAAGGACAACAACACTGATATTGAACCTACTCAGTACAGTGGGCTGCAGTCAGGACCCATTGCTGGTGGATCAGGATTCCTCCACACATTTTGTTTCCTTTGTTGTCCTCCAGTAGAGCCATGTAGGGTAAGGAGTGAGGCTTCACCTCCTTTCCACCAATGATCTCTGCACAGTCACCTAGGAGCAGGGACAAAACACCAACAGTAACTAATTAGAGAAATAATAATAACACACACATAAACACACACACACACACACACACACATGCACACCACCATCACTAGCACAGAGAGGCTGCTGCCCTACATACACAGACTTGAAATCATTGGCCACTTGAAATGAATGGAACACTAGTCACTTTAATAATGCCACTTTAATAATGTTTACATATCTTGCATTACTCATCTCATATGTATATACGGCATTCTATAGTATTCCACTGTATCTTAGTCTATGCCTCTCTGACATTGCTCGTCCATATATTTATATATTCTTAATTTGATTACTTTACTTAGATTTGTGTGTATTAGGTATTTGTTGTGAAATTGTTAGATATTACTTGTTAGATATTGCTCTACTGTCAGAACTAGAGGCACAAGCATTTCGCTACACTCGCATTAACATGCTAAACACGTGTATGTGACAAATAACATTTGATTTGATTTGACATAAACACACACACACAAACACACACCTACCTACCTGAGTGCAGATATAGAAGGATCATGGTAGAGGTCCAGAAACTGGCTGCAGTGGAGAGGATCATGGTTATTTAACTCTGATGTAACCTCAGTAGTTCAAAGTCTACTGTGCTGTGATGCTCTCTGATCTCTCTCTTTATACTTACTATAGAGGATGTGGTCTGATGTTCACCTCAAAGTGGAAACATACAAGCATGCACACACACACACACACACATACACACACACACACACGCATACGATCACATTGTCACGACTTCCGCCGAATTCGGTCCCTCTCCGTGTTCGGGCGGCGGTCGACGTCACCAGCCTTATAGCCATCGCCGATCCACTTTTCATTTTCCATTTGTTTTGTCTTTGTTTTACACACCTGGTTTCTATTCCCCAATTACATGTTCATTATTTAACCCTCTGTTTTCCCCATCGTTTTTGTGCGTGTTTGTTTTTGGTACTTCGGTCCTTTTGTGTGGGCTTGGTTTTACTTCATGTATTTGGTAATTTTGAGTTAAGTTACTTTTATTACTCATCTCTGCTGTCCTGCGCCTGACTCCTCTGCACCAGCTACACCCAGACCTTTACACACATCCTCTACCATTTTACTTAAATGTCCCCATTCACCACCTTAAATCACAATTTCATTCAAACAAGATGACTGAATGTGTAAAACAAGATGACAAAACAAATTATAAAAGGAGAAACAAGAGTAATGTCCATTTATTGTCTTTGACAGACAGGTAGGAGCACTGTTTCCATGCCAAGCATTAATATCATGCCGACTGACTGTGTGGTCTATAATATTTACGTTTTTCATAAATAATAAGGTCAGCATACCTATTTTTCAATAGAGACATGTCAAAAGGAGCAGCTTAAATATTGAATAATTCTTAATACTCATCAATACTTTTTAAAAACCTGCATTTATATTTATACAGGTTTGTCTTGAGATAGAAATCAAGTGTGTATCAATACTAATAACACATACTGTAAGCAGCTTGTATTCATCATCCGCATTAAACTTTATACTATCAAGAAAAGCTGGTGGAGTTGGCAGGTAGAGCTGCTATTCTTTATCTCGGACCAGTTCTAGTCAGAATGCCAGAGCAACACTGCATTTTACAGTAAGGAGCTCCACTGATCTAGGACCAGTTCTAGTCAGAATGCCAGAGCAACACTGCATTCTACAGTAAGGAGCTCCACTGATCTAGGACCAGTTCTAGTCAGAATGCCAGAGCAACACTGCATTCTACAGTAAGGAGCTCCACTGATCTAGGACCAGTTCTAGTCAGGACGCCAGAGCAACACTGCATTCTACAGTAAGGAGCTCCACTGATCTAGGACCAGGTCTAGTCAGGTCTACACTGCATTCCTCAGTAGTGAGTTATATAACTATATACATCACTGTACACATAAATATATACATCACTATATACACCACTATATACATCACTATATACATCACTATATACATCACTATATACACCAATATATACATCACTATATACACCACTATACACACCACTATATACACCACTATATACACCACTATATACACCACTATATACATCACTATATACACCACTATATACATCATAACAACTGTAAGTGATGAGTAAATAAATGTCAATTGGGGTGGAGCCAGAGTAAAGACTGTTGGGGGGGGGTGGGGGGATGACCATAGAGGGACTAGCATGACCATTGGGGGGGGGGGGGGGTGACCATAGAGGGACTCGCATGACCATTGGGGTGGGGGGAATGACCATAGAGGGACTAGCATGACCATTGGGGTGGGGGGAATGACCATAGAGGGACTAGCATGACCATTGGGGTGGGGGGAATGACCATAGAGGGACTAGCATGACCATTGGGGGGGCAGTCTATGTATTTAACAACATACAGGTATTTACCAACAAACATCTGCCTGGTTATACGAGGTACCGGCAGGATAGAACAGCGGCGTCTGGTAAGACAAGGGGCGGCAGACTATGTATTTTGGTAAACAACAGCTGATGCATAATATCTAAGGAGGTCTCGAGCTATTGCTCGCCTGAGGTAGAGTTTCTCATGATAGGCTGTAGACCACACTACCTACTGAGAGAGTTCTCATCTGTATTCTTTGTAGCTGTTTACATACCACCTCAGTCAGAGGCTGGCACTAAGACAGCATTGAATGAGAAAACGCTCACCCAGAGACAGCGTTCCTAGTAGCCGGGGACTTTAATGCAGGTGAAAGTTAAATGCGTTTTACCAAATTTCTATCAGCATGTTAAATGTGTGTGGACCACCTCTACTTCACACACAGAGACGCATACAAAGCTCTCCCTCGCCCTCCATTTGGCAAATCTGACCATAATTATATCCTCCTGATTCCTGCTTACAAGCAACAATTAAAGCAGGAAGCACCAGTGACGAGATCAATAAAAAGTGGTCAGAGGAAGCAGATGCTAAACTACAGGACTGTTTCGCTAGCACAGACTGGAATATGTTCCGCGATTCCTCCGATGACATTGAGGAGTACACCACATCAGTCATTGGCATCATCAATAAGTGCATCGATGACGTCGTCCCCACAGTGACAGTAGTTGTCACGACTTCTGCCGAAGTCGTTGCCTCTCCTTGTCCGGGCGGTGTTCGGCGGTCGACGTCACCGGTCTTCTAGCCATCATCGATCCATTTTTCATTTTCCATTGGTTTTGTCTTGTCTTCCCACACACCTGTTTTCAATCCCATCCATTACCTATTGTGTATTTAACCCTCTGTTTCCCTTTATGTCTTTGTCAGAGATTGTTCGTTGTCAAGTGTTGTGTTGATTGTGTATAGGTGTGCGACGGGTCTTCGTACCCAGATTTGTTTTATGTTTTTCCCGTGAGTGTTATGGAGCAGATTACTGGGACTTTAATTAAAGTACTCCATTCTACACTCTATTTGACTCTCCTGCGCCTGACTTCCCTGCCACTTATACACGCCATTGTGACAGTAGTCCAGGATCCAGTATACACCCACTGTGTGATCATGTCCAATTCCCATAACACTGGGCAGATTGAGGTGTGAGGCACTCAGTGGAAAACCAAGCCTATCAGTGATTGTGAAACTGAAGACCCCCCCCCCCCGCCCCAGCCCCTATCTCGCTAGTTTCCTTTCACACAGTGGTTCACCAACTCACTAACTACCCTGAAACACTGAGTCAGCATAACTGCCTGCCTGTATTGTGCAGCTCTCTGACATCCCCCCTGTAGCTCACAGGCTGCCAGTAAACTAACCCACAGACACAGTCAGGGTTTCCTTCTGGCTCCTATCTGCATCTGCAAAGACCATTGGTTTTCTTCAGATGTATCTCACACTAACAAGGGACGTGTGTCCCAAATGACCCCCAATCCATATGGGCCCTGGTCAAGTAATGCACACAGGGAATAGGGTGCCGTTTGTAGCTTCCTGTTGAACTTCCTGTTTAGCAGCATGCTTTAACACCAAATGCTGTTGTTTTACCTAGACGAGTTATCTTTATTACCTCAACATCGTCAGCTATCAATCAGCTTGTCCATCAGCTTCCAGCTTCACTGATGAAATGTGAAAGCACACGACACATCCATAAAAAAAGCTGTTTCTGTGTCGTACAAGGGTGGTTTAATTATCTCCAGCGTTTATTCCCTTTTTTAATTTATACCTTTTAATTTACCAGGCAGGTCAATGAAAAACTAATTCTTATTTACAACCACAGCCTGAAGAAGTGTGTCTCAGGTTATCCACTAGCTAGCATCTCTGGCACTTGGTTGCAGGGATAGGGTTAGTGCCAGCTAGTTCAGAGAAATGGCTGAAATGATGAAATGCTTTGATGGCAGACTCACCACAGACCCCCATATTGTGAAACCACAGCGTTCTTGACAAACCATGACTGTCATTGTGATGAGATCTGAGATGAAACTAAACCGTCCCGTTTCTCAGAAACTACATGGATGGATTCTAATGTATGAACAGATGTCAAATCAAATCAAAGTGTACTAGTCACATGAGCCGAATACAACAGGTAGACCTTACAGTGAAATGCTTACTTACATGGATGGATTCTAATGTATGAGCAGATTTGTTGGAAAAAACGTGTATTCTATGTTTATTATAATTCGTATTGTGAATGGACACCCCCCCCCCCCCCCCCCCAATGGTCATGCTGCTCCCTCTATGGTCAGCCCCCCCCCAATGGTCATGCTGCTCCCTCTATGGTCACCCCCCCCCCCCCCCCCAGTGGTCATGCTAGTCCCTCTATGGTCACCCCTCCCCCCAATGGTCATGCTGCTCCCACTATGGTCACCCTCCCCCCCAATGGTCATGCTGCTCCCACTATGGTCACCCCCCCCCAATGGTCATGCTGCTCCCACTATGGTCACCCCCCCCCCCCCCCCTTTTGTCATGCTGCTCCCACTATGGTCACCCCGCCCCCAAATGGTCATGCTGCTCCCACTATGGTCACCCCCCCCCCCTTTTTTGTCATGCTGCTCCCACTATGGTCACCCCCCCCCCCCCTTTTGTCATGCTTCTCCCACTATGGTCACCCCCCCCAAATGGTCATGCTGCTCCCACTATGGTCACCCCCCCCCCCCCCCCCCCCCAATGGTCGTGCTGCTCCCACTATGGTCACCCCCCCCCCCCAATGGTCATGCTGCTCCCACTATGGTCACCCCCCCCCCCCCCCCCAATGGTCATGCTGCTCCCACTATGGTCACCCCCCCCCCCCCAATGGTCGTGCTGCTCCCACTATGGTCACCCCCCCCCCCCAATGGTCATGCTGCTCCCACTATGGTCTAATAAGATAGATAATAGATAATACCTCCTGTTATGTAGTGTTCTGTGGGCGGACGGCCAATCAGATAATACCTCCTGTTATGTAGTGTTCTGTGGGCGGACGGCCAATCAGATAATACCTCCTGTTATGTAGTGTTCTGTGGGCGGACGGCCAATCAGATAATACCTCCTGTTATATAGTGTTCTGTGGGCGGACGGCCATCAGATAATACCTCCTGTTATATAGTGTTCTGTGGGCGGACGGCCATCAGATAATACCTCCTGTTATATAGTGTTCTGTGGGCGGACGGCCATCAGATAATACCTCCTGTTATGTAGTGTTCTGTGGGCGGACGGCCAATCAGATAATACCTCCTGTTATGTAGTGTTCTGTGGGCGGACGGCCATCAGATAATACCTCCTGTTATATAGTGTTCTGTGGGCGGACGGCCATCAGATAATACCTCCTGTTATATAGTGTTCTGTGGGCGGACGGCCATCAGATAATACCTCCTGTTATATAGTGTTCTGTGGGCGGACGGCCAATCAGATAATACCTCCTGTTATGTAGTGTTCTGTGGGCGGACGGCCAATCAGATAATACCTCCTGTTATGTAGTGTTCTGTGGGCGGACGGCCAATCAGATAATACCTCCTGTTATGTAGTGTTCTGTGGGCGGACGGCCAATCAGATAATACCTCCTGTTATATAGTGTTCTGTGGGCGGACGGCCAATCAGATAATACCTCCTGTTATGTAGTGTTCTGTGGGCGGACGGCCAATCAGATAATACCTCCTGTTATGTAGTGTTCTGTGGGCGGACGGCCAATCAGATAATACCTCCTGTTATGTAGTGTTCTGTGGGCGGACGGCCAATCAGATAATACCTCCTGTTATGAAGTGTTCTGTGGGCGGACGGCCAATCAGATAATACCTCCTGTTATGAAGTGTTCTGTGGGCGGACGGCCAATCAGATAATACCTCCTGTTATGTAGTGTTCTGTGGGCGGACGGCCAATCAGATAATACCTCCTGTTATGTAGTGTTCTGTGGGCGGACGGCCAATCAGATAATACCTCCTGTTATGAAGTGTTCTGTGGGCGGACGGCCATCAGAGGAAGGCCCAAAAAATTGTCAAAGACTCTAGTCACCCAAGTCATAGACTGTTCTCTCTCTTACATCACGGCAAGTTGTACCAGAGCGCCAAGTCTTGGTCCAAAAGGCTCCTTTACAGCTTCTACCCCCAATCCATAAGACTAGTGAACAATTAATCATATGGCCACCCGGACTATTTGTATTGACACCCCCTCCCTTTTTTTACACTGCTGCTACTCGCTGTTTATTATCTATGCATAGTCACTTTACCCCTACCTACATGTTCAAATGACCTCAACTAACCTGTAACACCGCACATTGATTTGGTACCGGCACCCCCTGTATATTGTCCCATTACTGTTATTTATTGTGTTACTTTATAAACTCAGCAAAAAAAGAAAGGTCCTCTCACTGTCAACTGCGTTTATTTTCAGCAAACTTAACATGTAAATATTTGTATGAACACAACAAGATTCAACAACTGAGACATAAACTGAACAAGTTCCACAGACATGTGACTAACAAAAATTGAATAATGTGTCCCTGAACAAAGGGGGGTCAAAATCAAAAGTAACAGTCAGTATCTGGTGTGGCCACCAGCTGCATTAAGTACTGCAGTGCATCTCCTCCTCATGGACTGCACCAGATTTGCATGTTCTTGCTGTGAGATGTTACCACACTCTTCCACCAAGGCACCTGCAAGTTCCCCGGCATTTCTGGGGGGAATGGCCCTAGCCCTCACCCGCCGATCCAACAGGTCCCAGACGTGCTCAATAGGATTGAGATCCGGGCTCTTCGCTGGCAATGGCAGAACACTGACATTCCTGTCTTGCCATAAATCACACACAGAATGAGCAGTATGGCTCGTGGCATTGTCATACTGGAGGGTCATGTCAGGATGAGCCTGCAGGAAGGGTACCACATGAGGGAGGAGGATGTCTTCCCTGTAACGCACAGCATTGAGATTGCCTGCAATGACAACAAGCTCAGTCCGATGATGCTGTGATACACCGCCCCAGACCATGACAGACCCTCCACCTCCAAATCGATCCCGCTCCAGAGTACAGGCCTCTGTGTAACGCTCATTTCTTTGACGATAAATGCGAATCCGACCATCACCCCTGGTGAGACAAAACCGCAACTCGTCAGTGAAGAGCACTTTTTGCCTGTCCTGTATGGTCCAGTGTTGGAGGAATTAAATAATTCCTCTAATGTACTCATTAATTAAAATCAATCTGTCTATTTATAAGAATTTGTAAGATACTTATTACCATAAAATAGACAGGATACAGTCTTATTAAAATTAGATAATAGTATTTATTCTCGCAGCACGCTACCATTTGACCATAACCAACAGTTTATATACAAGATATGACGTCATAGGTTACAGAATAAATCTCCCCGTCCTGGCCAATATAAAATAGGTTCAAAAGTTCATTCCAACTTCCCAACGCACACACATGACACACAATATAATCTATTCTCCTGAAGGCTCACTATCATTTATTACCACTTTAGCAGACAACTCAAGATAATGGAAGACCTAAAAAGTTACTCACTGCCTTATCTAAACATCTCAGGGCTAAGTTGGGTCAGTTCAACCAGAGTTTAACGACCTTTCTGCTTATTTTATAACCCACAACACAAATCTCTTTTCACTAGGCGTGCAGAGTTCAATTAGTTATAGTTTTATCTAAATCTAGAAATTGTTTTAATGATTTATTAACAAAATTCCTAACAATCCAGCGACAGTGGGTTTGTGCCCACAGGCGACGTTGTTGCCGGTGATGTCTGGTGAGGACCTGCCTTACAACAGGCCTACAAGCCCTCAGTCCAGCCTCTCTCAGCCTATTGCGGACAGTCTAAGCACTAATGGAGGGATTGTGCATTCCTGGTGTAACTGGGTCGATTGTTGTTGCCATTCTGTACCTGTCCCGCAGGTGTGATGTTCGGATGTACCGATCCTGTGCAGGTGTTGTTACACATGGTCTGCCACTGCGAGGACGATCAGCTGTCCATCCTGTCTCCCTGTAGCTCTGTTTTAGGCGTCTCACAGTACAGACATTGCAATACATTGCCCTGGCCACATCTGCAGTCCTCATGCCTCATTGCAGCATGCCTAAGGCACGTTCACGCAGATGAGCAGGGACCCTGGGCATCTTTCTTTTGGTGTTTTTCAGAGTCAGTAGAAAGACCTCTTTAGTGTCCTAAATTTTCATAACTGTGACCTTAATTGCCTACCGTCTGTAAGCTGTTGGTGTCTTAACGACCGTTCCACAGGTGCATGTTCATTAATTGTTTTTGGTTCATTGAACAAGCATGGGAAACAGTGTTTAAACCCTTTACAATGAAGATCTGTGAAGTTATTTGGATTTTTACGAATCATCTTTGAAAGACAGGGTCCTGAAAAAGGGACGTTTCTTTTTTTGCTGAGTTTATTCTTTGTTTGTTATTTATAAAAACATTACCATTTTATTTTATTTTATTTAGTCCTGCATGTTGAAGCTTGGAGCCTAATATTTTCACTGTACCCTGCAATCACAACTGCGACCCTGTACCTAGTGGCTAGAGCGTTGGACTAGTAACCAAAAGGTTGCTGGATCGATTCCTTGAGCTGACAATGTCAAAGTATGTTGTTCTGCCCCTGAGCAAGGCAGTTAACCCACTGTTCCCCGGGTGCCGTGGATGTTGATTAAGGCAGCCCCCCTGCACCTCTCTGATTTGGGTTGAATGCAGAAGACACATTTCAGTTGTACAACAGACTTTACATATTACTATTAAACACTCTGAATCTCTGTACTGCAGTACATTCTCCCTGAGTTCCTCTAGGTGGTGCTGTTAGTAAACGTTCATGTCGATTGCCTTAAGAGACAGTGTGGTGTTTGATGCACACTGACAACAACACATACCTGGAAGCTGTTGACACTGGAAATACCAATAACACAGTAATTTATTTACTTGTCCAAGACATCATCAAGGGTAACAGGCTGACCAAATGCCATCAATGTGTTTACCCAGTCACCATGGAGACACTCACCTCATCAACAGTACCACCATCATCACATCCTACATTTTTAAAAATTATAACCTTTATTTAACTAGGGAAGTCAGTTAAGAACAAATTATTATTTACACTGAGGGCTGAACAATGGGTTAACTGCCTTGTTCAGGGGCAGAATGACAGACTTTTACCTTGTTGGATCGGGGATTTGATGCAGCAACCTCTTCGGTTACAGGCCCAACGCTCTAACCACTAGGCTACCTGCCACCCCGTAAGCGACTGTGTCTCTGGGCTCTATTTTCGGGTGGTGATAAGGAGGCGCAAGTGGCAGATGCACATTAGTTTTGCCATTTCGTCATGTAAAAACTGGTGCACTGGCATTTTACCTGTCTAACATCAGCTGGCTTGCGCTGAGGTGGGAGGGGTGGAAATATTTGAGGTGTGTCCTTAAAAACGTGCGCCTATAGAGTACCACAGGATGAGTCATAATACCCATAACACCTAGCTGTCAAACAAGGAAATGGTTCCAATGGTTTTTCCATCATTTATTTTCCCCACAGGGGATTTTAGAAAGATTTAAAATAAGGGATGTGTTTCGTATAGCATGTTTTTGGTTTTTGTTTCATTTCAGATGAAGAGGTAGCAGAGTCGACCCATCATTCAGGGCAAGATAGATAGGTAGATCCCCGCCTGTTTTGCATGTTATTTTGGCATTAATAAGTGTCACATAAGTTTGCAAACAATGTAAAAAAGAAATAGAAAATCATTGAGTTAATGAAGCTGTATACAAACTTGGTCTTTTTTTTGCTTTCATGACGTAAGGCAGCTCCAAAATACAGGTGTTTCAGCCCAGCTCAGTGCTTTCTGTGTTGGTGGGGCGTAGCGATTGGTAATGTTCTCTAGTTGCGCCGTGATTGGTTCAGTGTTCTGTCACTCATGGGGACACTACGTCACTGCGAAATCTAAGAGTAGAGCTCAAAAATTCAAGCCCCTTGGATGCTGCCATAGAGTTACATTAGATGTGCCAATCCAAGAAGTCTCAAGGTCATTGGCCACAGATAAAATGATGTCAAATCACGTTTTATCTACCGTAGCTTTGATTGGACTGATCATGTCAACATCATACTTTCAAAAATCTTAGCTAGCAGTCATCATCATGAATCAAGTCAACAATCTACTGGCAAATCCTTTTTAATCCTTGTCATATGAAGAGAAATTATAGATAAAACGTATCGGTGCTCATCGGCAATTGGACATAAACGTTGCACAACAAGTTGGAAATCGCATAATCAACCATGAGTAGTTTGGAAGGAATCAGTGGCTAACTGCAAGAATTGCAAAGCAATCACTAGCCTGCTATTCAGTGGAGTGGGTGTGTGGTCCCAAGTCTGGGTTTAAGGGTTTCTTTTCCCAAGTTTAAAATTATAAACATTCAACATTGGCCATGCTGTCAATGCAGCATGATTTCTGCCACGCTCAAAACAACTGTTGACTCGGAACTGGGAAATCTGACTTCAGTAAGTTCAAGTCAACTGGGAACTTGGGAAAAAACGAGCTCCGACTGGGAAAATAAGTTTTGAACGGTCATCCAACTTGGAGTTGTAAGTTGTGAACTCTGGCCTCTTTCTAGAGCTCCGACCTGAAGATCACTGACGTCATCATGGTTCAACCTTGTTTTTTTTCTCTGCAGAATTCCCAGTTGTATTGAAAGCTCCATAAATACAGAGAATGCCGGAGTTTGATGACAAAATTTGCCCTCGAAGGACTGCCGCACCACCTTCCTTATCAAGTGAGCACAGCACAAGAAGGTGAGTCTATAAATGTCTTGTACGCTGCTGCATAAAATATGTAATAGGTCAGGGAGATATGTATACTGTAGCTAAGAAAGTAATACTAGTTGTATGTTGTGTAGTAAGCTGTTAGTAGCCTCACCCTAATAATTTGGTATATTTTCCCCTCATAATTTCACCTACTGTTCTGACTTGGTGGTGCACATATATCCTATAACCTGTTTTAGAGAAATGTAATCATCAAACATTGTAAGAGCTTTCATTGTCTGCTTATATGCCCCTTTTATTTATCCTACGGTTCTGACTTGGTGTACAGGGAGAACATTGTAAGAACGGCCTATGCTCTGAATTCTGTCGCTGTACATTTCAAAAGTGCTGAACAAATAGTTATATTGACTACGTCTGTCCTAGCTCATTCATTAATGTCTTAATAGAAATTACGGATTGCCTCTTATCCGTTTATCGTCCCCTTATGCCATAGTTGGGACTCTGCTGTTGGGACAGCTTTATGTAGGCCCTAACAGTTTGTGGGCACAGTTTGTCACCGTTATAGTGCAATTCTTGTATTGTTTTGTGTTGTGTAGTGGCTTTGCTGACATGCATCCCCAAACATTTGTTTTTGTTTGTTTGCCCCACAAAAGATTTTCATGCTAAAATCGCCACTGAGAGGGAGTTAGATCACTTGAAAGCAGCATGCAGACAGACCAGGGCCCATATTCACAAAGCATCTCAGAGTAGGAGTACTGATTTAGGATCAGTTTAGCCTTTCAGATCACAATGAATGATTCCATTGACAGCCAGTCCTAGTTGAGTTATTCCTACTCTGAAGACGCTTTGTGAATCCTGGCCCGGGAAGAAAGCGCTTGCCCAACACCTTGCACAGCAGTCTTTCACCACAGGACCCTTAGAGGTATTACAGTCAATGCTTATGAACTGACTATTCGTATGTAAATTTACCATATCAATGACCCAAACAAAAGGGTAGAATTGTTCAGCAACATGTGCAGTGATGAAAGGTACATAATGCATCTATTTGCATCTCCCAATCAGACCACTGCATGCTGTGACATGGACTTGGATGGTGACAAATCATCTTCAAGCTTCCTGACTGAATACTGGGTTCTTCAGTGGTTCCAGAAGCAAGGTCCTTACCTGGGAGTACAGCACCAGCCATTCTGTCAACATGTACGTAGAAGCAAGGTCCTTACCTGGGAGTACAGCACCAGCCATTCTGTCAACATGTACGTAGAAGCAAGGTCCTTACCTGGGAGTACAGCACCAGTCTCTCTGTCTCACAGCCATTCTGTCAACATGTATCTAGAAGCAAGGTCCTTACCTGGGAGTACAGCAACAGTCTCTCTGTCTCACAGCCATTCTGTCAACATGTATAGTATATAACCACTGTAATTCATACAGACTGTTACGGACGCAAGCACAGATTTATATTCACTTTGTCCCATTCTTTAATGTTGTCTGGGATATACACACTGCTCAAAAAAATAAAGGGAACACTTAAACAACACAATGTAACTCAAAGTCAATCACACTTCTGTGAAATCAAACTGTCCACTTAGGAAGCAACACTGATTGTCAATAAATTTCACATGCTGTTGTGCAAATGGAATAGACAAAAGGTGGAAATTATAGGCAATTAGCAAGACACCCCCAATAAAGGAGTGATTCTGCAGGTGGTGACCACAGACCACTTCTCAGTTCCTATGCTTCCTGGCTGATGTTTTGGTCACTTTTGAATGCTGGCGGTGCTCTCACTCTAGTGGTAGCATGAGACGGAGTCTACAACCCACACAAGTGGCTCAGGTAGTGCAGCTCATCCAGGATGGCACATCAATGCGAGCTGTGGCAAGAAGGTTTGCTGTGTCTGTCAGCGTAGTGTCCAGAGCATGGAGGCGCTACCAGGAGACAGGCCAGTACATCAGGAGACGTGGAGGAGGCCGTAGGAGGGCAACAACCCAGCAGCAGGACCGCTACCTCCGCCTTTGTGCAAGGAGGAGCACTGCCAGAGCCCTGCAAAATGACCTCCAGCAGGCCACAAATGTGCATGTGTCTGCTCAAACGGTCAGAAACAGACTCCATGAGGGTGGTATGAGGGCCCGACGTCCACAGGTGGGGGTTGTGCTTACAGCCCAACACTGTGCAGGACGTTTGGCATTTGCCAGAGAACACCAATATTGGCAAATTCGCCACTGGCGCCCTGTGCTCTTCACAGATGAAAGCAGGTTCACACTGAACACATGTGACAGACGTGACAGAGTCTGGAGACGCCGTGGAGAACGTTCTGCTGCCTGCAACATCCTCCAGCATGACCGGTTTGGCGGTGGGTCAGTCATGGTGTGGGGTGGCATTTCTTTGTGGGGCCGCACAGCCCTCCATGTGCTCGCCAGAGGTAGCCTGACTGCCATTGGGTACCGAGATGAGATCCTCAGAGCCCTTGTGAGACCATATGCTGACACATGCACATTTGTGGCCTGCTGGAGGTCATTTTGCAGGGCTCTGGCAGTGCTCCTCCTGCTCAAAGGCGGAGGTAGCGGTCCTGCTGCTGGGTTGTTGCCCTCCTACGGCCTCCTCCACGTCTCCTGATGTACTGGCCTGTCTCCTGGTAGCGCCTCCATGCTCTGGACACTACGCTGACAGACACAGCAAACCTTCTTGCCACAGCTCGCATTGATGTGCCACCCTGGATGAGCTGCACTACCTGAGCCACTTGTGTGGGTTGTAGACTCCGTCTCATGCTACCACTAGAGTGAGAGCACCGCCAGCATTCAAAAGTGACCAAAACATCAGCCAGGAAGCATAGGAACTGAGAAGTGGTCTGTGGTCACCACCTGCAGAATCACTCCTTTATTGGGGGTGTCTTGCTAATTGCCTATAATTTCCACCTTTTGTCTATTCCATTTGCACAACAGCATGTGAAATTTATTGTCAATCAGTGTTGCTTCCTAAGTGGGGAGTTTGATTTCACAGAAGTGTGATTGACTTGGAGTTACATTGTGTTGTTTAAGTGTTCCCTTTATTTTTTTGAGCAGTGTATATTTTAGATGAGATATCTGTATGATGTACATTAATGAAAATATATTCACTTTGTCCCATTCTTTAATGTTGTCTGGATATATATTTTAGGTACATTAATACAAATATATTCACTCTGGACATGAGACTTGCATGTCTTGTAAATCATTATCTCTGTATTTGTCTTGGTGTTTAAGTTATCCCAGAAAAATTATAAAGACCAACATGATGAACATGCTATGAAAAAGTTATGTAATCTTACAATTTAAAAATATGAAAATGCATTTTTTTTTTGCATTTGGTCATCCCCAAAATGTGTCCGTTGAACGTGGATAGGTGCCAACAGGGTTACAGGTTTGTTGATATGTTGCTCTGGAGTTCCATAACCCAGCAGACTCACCTGGGGACAGAGGGATGGACACATGTTAGATTTCATAAGTCTTGAAGACTTATTCCAGGGAGGAGAGAGCATGAGATGGAGTGAGTACAGCGAATCCTGTCTAACCCTTGACCCTGGATAATATGCTGGCATCACACAAGCAGACTGCCATAGTGCAGGAGGTTTACGCAGTGAAGGAGGTTTACGCAGTGAAGGAGGTTTACGCAGTGCAGGAGGTTTACACATTGAAGGAGGTTTACACAGTGAAGGAGGTTTACACAGTGAAGGAGGTTTACACAGTGAAGGAGGTTTACACAGTGAAGGAGGTTTACACAGTGAAGAAGGTTTACACAGTGAAGGAAGTTTACACAGTGAAGGAGGTTTACACAGTGAAGGAGGTTTACTATTATGAGTGGAGCTTACTTCTCTGTGCTCTGGAGAGATCGCAGGTAGTGGGTCAGAAGGCTCTAGAGGTCCTTGGACCAGTCAGTCTCTGTAGCACCTGGAGAGAGATGGATAGAGGTAGTGGGTGTGCTTGAAAGAGACCTCTCACCCCTGACTGTTTAACTGCCTGACTGGCTGACCGGCTGACAGGCTGCATCATGTGAGTAATTCCTTGTAGCCACACTCACCTGCACTCACCTTTCCCCCAGTTAGACTGCCCTTATCTTGGTAGATCACACATATGCACGCACACACACACACACACACACACTGTGTGACATGGGTCAGTAAAAGACAGCACAATAAAACAGCAGTCCAAATATGGTCATGAGATGATGCAGCGTTTAATAAACCTTATAAGGCTTCATACAGGGGTTCCCAAACTTTTCCTGCACAGTGCACACAACCTCAAATTGACACTAGGAAATACAGGGGACACCATGTGTGTGTTCATATTCACTCAACATATTTACTACTCAACATACTGTATTCACTCCACATACTGTTTTCACTCAACATATTCACTCAACATATTCACTCAACATATTCACTCAACATATTTACTCAACATACTGTATTCACTCAATATATTTACTCAACATACCGTATTCACTCAACATACTGTTTTCACTCAACATATTTACTACTCAACATACTGTATTCACTCAACATACTGTTTTCACTCAACATATTCACTCAACATATTCACTCAACATATTCACTCAACATATTTACTCAACATACTGTATTCACTCAACATACTGTATTCACTCAACATACTGTTTTCACTCAACATATTTACTCAACATATTCACTCAACATATTTACTCAACATACTGTATTCACTCAACATATTTACTCAACATACTGTATTCACTCAATATATTTACCCAACATATTTACTCAATATATTTACTCAACATACTGTATTCACTCAACATGTTTACTCAACATACTGTATTCACTCAACATGTTTACTCAACATACTGTATTCACTCAATATATTTACCCAACATATTCACTCAATATATTTACCCAATATATTTACCCAACATATTTAACCAACATATTTACTCAACATATTTACTCAACATACTGTATTCACTCAACATATTTACTCAACATACTGTATTCACTCAACATGTTTACTCCTGCAGGCTGTCTCAACAGATAATAATGACAAGAAAGAACATTCTAATAGTGTAAAAGGCTTAGTTGACACTTAAAGGTTGTATGCTATACTCATCTGAGGAGAGAAAATATGTTCTTAATTTGTTTTATAAGATTATAGATTTTCTCAGGGGACCACATTGTAACTTCAGGTGACCGCTCATGGGGTCCCGACCCCCAAGTTTGGGAATCACTTGACTTAGTAACAAATTCATAACCACTTCATAACTCCTTTATGAGATGACTGTGAACATTCATAACTTGGTTACTTCAACTGATAGCTAGTCTTTGTTCTGAGTGAAGTGGCTGGGCTTGATAAGTTTAAACTCCATTTCAGGGTTAGTCTGTTCTTTTTGTTCTGTTGATGTTAGCCTTGTAATTAGAGGCACCTCTCTGTTTACATACCGCAGCGTGTACGTGTCTCCCAAGCACGTCTCACCTGCTTATTGTTGTATTGCTCAGAATAGCCCAGTCACTCCCTCTCGCCTAACTCAAACACAACATAGCTATTTGTGCTCATTCATGCAATCCGCAATGGGCGTTATTCTGCCATTCAAAACATCTCTGCACCATGGTAACAGAGAGGTCTGCATGTGAACAGGAAAACAGAGGGAACAACAGAGGGAGGGAGGGTGGGGTGGGGTGGGAAGAGGGAGAGAGAAGGAGATTGATCCCAAATCAACTTATGTTTTTCTTTTCTTTTGTATCTTTATGTATGAACTTAGTGTTTGACCTCACGGATGATGACATCACACATGAACTGAGTTTATGAACCATAGAGATCAAACTATCTTGATGATTATGATGCTTCTTCTCTATCATTTCAACATCCATAGTTTAGGTTGGCTCCAGAATGAGATAAAGGATAATGATTAATATGCCATAAAAGAGCACGGAAAGTGACCGACGCAAGATTGCTTACATTTTTCCCCCCCCCAATCCTTTCATTCAACTCATGTCACTTTGTTCCAGATTCACTCCCAGGAGAATATATGAGAACTGTGATGCTATGGTTTGCGGAACCTATCGGATGCTTCGGAGTGTTCCATTCCATTTTAAAATCCTACCTCGGTGATGTCATAAATAATGCATTCCATCCCTTTGTGACATCACAGAGAGAGACAAAGAGAGAGAATAATCATGCCAATAAAGCAGCTTGAATTTGAATTTGAATTAAATATTATAACTATTTGCTGAGGTCCTTTGTCAGAGTTATTCTCTCTCTCTCCCTCTGCCACTTTACTGTGTGTCTGTGTTTGGGTACAGGACTCACCCACATACACCCACGCATGCAGGCACACACAAACACACATAAAGACATTTCTTAAAACACTGAAGGACTTTATTAGTGAACCGATAGATTCCATCTATGTCCAGGATTATCGATAGCTGTATCTCTCTGTTGTTCCCTAGGAGACGCATGGCAATAAATAAGCAATAACTTAGTAGTGAAATGATTGGACAGTATGCTCAACATCACGGTCCAATCACATCTAACACAAAACCAGTCAAAACAAAGCTCTGTCCTCAATAAATAAGTAAAATCAAATAAATAAACAACAAGATGGTTCTACGCTGGTTCTTCAAGACGGTTCTACGCTGGTTCTTCAAGACGGTTCTACGCTGGTTCTTCTACAGAACGCTCTACTGTCTGGAGTTGTAGCGTCCGTTCAGTCGATCACTCCGCTGGGCAGGAGTCGGCACCGGTTCTCCTCTGATTGTCTCGGTTCTCATGGTTCTAAATTATGGTTCCAGACCTTTAAGTTCTCTAGAGTAAGAGAAGAGAGCAAATTGTCAGTATTTAGCTGTTGAATTGACCAATTGACAGTAATAAAGACTTCCAGGAGGTTAGACAAGTATGTTAGCCAGGAGGTTAGCCAGGAGGATAGAGAGGTATGTTAGCCAGGAGGATAGAGAGGTGTGTTAGCCAGGAGGATAGAGAGGTGTGTTAGCCAGGAGGTTAGAGAGGGTGTTAGCCAGGAGGATAGAGAGGTGTGTTAGCCAGGAGGTTAGTCAGGAGGTTAGACAGGTATGTTAGCCAGGAGGTTCGACAGGAGGTTAGAGAGATATGTTAGCCAGGAGGTTAGACAGGTATGTTAGCCAGGAGGTTAGAGAGGTGTGTTAGCCAGGAGGATAGAGAGGTGTGTTAGCCAGGAGGTTAGTCAGGAGGTTAGACAGGTATGTTAGCCAGGAGGTTCGACAGGAGGTTAGAGAGATATGTTAGCCAGGAGGTTAGACAGGTATGTTAGCCAGGAGGTTAGAGAGGTGTGTTAGCCAGGAGGATAGAGAGGTGTGTTAGCCAGGAGGTTAGTCAGGAGGTTAGACAGGTATGTTAGCCAGGAGGTTCGACAGGAGGTTAGAGAGGTATGTTAGCCAGGAGGTTAGACAGGTATGTTAGCCAGGAGGTTAGCCAGGAGGATAGAGAGGTGTGTTAGCCAGGAGGATAGAGAGGTGTGTTAGCCAGGAGGATAGAGAGGTGTGTTAGCCAGGAGGATAGAGAGGTGTGTTAGCCAGGAGGATAGAGAGGTATGTTAGCCAGGAGGTTCGACAGGAGGTTAGACAGGTATGCTAGCCAGGAGGTTAGACAGGTATGTTAGCCAGGAGGTTAGCCAGGACGTTAGACAGGACGATAGACAGGACTTTAGACAGGTATGTTAGCCAGGAGGTTAGCCAGGAAGTTAGACAGGAGGTTAGCCAGGAGGTTAGCCAGGAGGTTAGCCAGGTATGTTAGCCAGGAGGTTAGCCAGGAGGTTAGCCAGGAGGTTAGCCAGGAGGTTAGCCAGGAGGTTAGCCAGGTATGTTAGCCAGGAGGTTAGCCAGGAGGTTAGACAGGTATGTTAGCCAGCAAGTTAGCCAGGAGGTTAGCCAGGAGGTTAGAGAGATGGACCAGCAACCTGAGGGTCGCCAGGTTCAATCCAAGTCTGACAGGAAAATCTGGGTAAAGAATGTGAAGGCTTTGGGACATCATGGTCCAGAGACCAGGGACCAGTCTAAAGACGGAGCCTTTAATTCATGTTTTAACAGACAGGTATGAGGAGAATGCTGAAAGGCCAGTTTGTTAAACTGAAGGGATTTATGTGTGTGAGGTTACAGTGACTTAGACATTCATGTGTGCGAGACCGAAAGAGCATGTGTGTGTGTGTGTGTGTGTGTGTGTGTGTGTGTGTGTGTGTGTGTGTGTGTGTGTGTGTGTGTGTGTGTGTGTGTGTGTGTGTGTGTGTGTGTGTGTGTGTGTGGTTATGAGACATCACCAGTAATCCAGTCTAATGCAGTCTAATACTGCATTCTTACACCTCATGTGACGCAATTCACACTCCCACCCACCTACGCAAACACACACACACGCGCGCCCGTGTGCCTGAATGCGGTTTGTTGGTTTGTTGTGTGTCTTACCTGCTGATGGTCACACCGTGATGTCACAGGGTGTGGTTTTCTGGAGCTGTTCCTTCTCACTGCCGGAGGCCAGGTAGGCAACCAGGAAGTTCTTATGAGTCCTGTAACTGGCAGACAGACACACAGAGAGAGGGAGGGAACGTTAGTTAACTCCTATAGCGTGCAATCCGTTCTGCCACAAATGGAGCTTGAATTGCACAACAGCATTCAAAGTTAAGAGACAAGTCTTTCATTTAGTTGGTTTTAGATCTCAGGGAATGTGAATCACACCATGGTTTTTATTGAACTACGCAAGTCAGTTAAGAACAAATTATTATTTACAATGACAGTCTACCGGAGAACAGGGGGTTGCTCAGGGGGAGAACGACAGAGTTTTACCTTGTCAGCTTGGGAATTCAAGCCAACAACCTTTCAGTTACTAGTCCAACACTCTAACCACTAGGCTACCTGCTGGTTACTAGTCCAACACTCTAACCACTAGGCTACCTGCTGGTTACTAGTCCAACACTCTAACCACTAGGCTACCTGCTGGTTACTAGTCCAACACTCTAACCACTAGGCTACCTGCTGGTTACTAGTCCAACGCTCTAACCACTAGGCTACCTGCTGGTTACTAGTCCAACACTCTAACCACTAGGCTACCTGCTGGTTACTGGCCCAACACTCTAACCACTAGGCTACCTGCTGGTTACTAGTCCAACACTCTAACCACTAGGCTACCTGCTGGTTACTGGCCCAACACTCTAACCACTAGGCTACCTGCCAGTCCAGCCAACATGGGCTGGTTTCACATCCACTACACTATCACATCATCCTATCAGGAGAAATCAATTCCTCTAACTGGAGTTCTTTTTCACACAGATTAGAGTCCAGTATTCCAGCATGACACAGTTGAATGTAAAATCAGATGAGCATGGACTTATTATTACTCAGGGTTAGCTTACATTAACAGTATTTTTTTTTGTCTAATAAAATCAGTTTCTACTGTATATGGCTCTGCAATCACTCATGTCTTTAGCAACATTGTCAAACAAATTAGTGTTAGGTAACAACATAACGTAGATTATGAAAGTTCAATCAGTAAAAGCTGGTCTGAATGAATTGTCACTTTTTATTCATCTAGTAAACTCATATAATTCACATCACTTCCTATCTCACTCATCAGCATAATGTTACCTCATCAGCATAACGTTACCTCATCAGCATAACGTTACCTCATCAGCATAACGTTACCTCATCAGCATAACGTTACCTCATCAGCATAATGTTACCTCATCAGCCTAATGTTACCTCATCAGCATAACGTTACCCCATCAGCATACTGTTACCTCATCAGCATAATGTTACCTCATCAGCATAATGTTACCTCATCAGCCTAATGTTACCTCATCAGCATAGCAGTTATCTATGGTAGTGTCTATAATGTTACCTCATCAGCATAGCAGTTATCTATGGTAGTGTCTATAATGGTACCTCATCAGCATAACGTTACCTCATCAGCATACTGTTACCTCATCAGCATAATGTTACCTCATCAGCCTAATGTTACCTCATCAGCATAGCAGTTATCTATGGTAGTGTCTATAATGTTACCTCATCAGCATAGCAGTTATCTATGGTAGTGTCTATAATGTTACCTCATCAGCATAGCAGGTATCTATGGTAGTGTCTATAATGTTACCTCATCAGCATAATGTTACCTCATCAGCATAGCAGGTATCTATGGTAGTGTCTATAATGTTACCTCATCAGCATAGCAGTTATCTATGGTAGTGTCTATAATGTTACCTCATCAGCATAGCAGTTATCTATGGTAGTGTCTATAATGTTACCTCATCAGCATAGCAGGTATCTATGGTAGTGTCTATAATGTTACCTCATCAGCATAATGTTACCTCATCAGCATAGCAGGTATCTATGGTAGTGTCTATAATGTTACCTCATCAGTATAATGTTACCTCATCAGCATAACAGGTATCTATGGTAGTGTCTATAATGTTACCTCATCAGCATAATGCTACCTCATCAGCATAATGTTACCTCATCAGCATAATGTTACCTCATCAGCATAACGTTACCTCATCAGCATACTGTTACCTCATCAGCATAATGTTACCTCATCAGCCTAATGTTACCTCATCAGCATAGCAGTTATCTATGGTAGTGTCTATAATGTTACCTCATCAGCATAATGCTACCTCATCAGCATAATGTTACCTCATCAGCATAGCAGGTATCTATGGTAGTGTCTATAATGTTACCTCATCAGTATAGCAGGTATCTATGCTGCTGGGTATTTCATGCAATTTAATTTGGGGGGTTGATGTGTATACACTATATGTACAAAAGTATGTGGACACCTGTTCAAATTAAGGTTTGTTCCCCGGTAGGCCATCATTTTAAATAAGAATTTGTTCTTAACTGACTTGCCTAGTTAAATAACGGTTAAATACATTTTTTTTTTTTATTCAACCACACCCGTTGCTGACAGGTGTATAAAATCGAGCACACAGCCATGCAATCTCCATAGACAAACATTGGCAGTAGAATTGCCTTACTGAAGAGCTCAGTGACTTTCAACGTGGCACTTTCATAGAATGCCACCTTTCCAACAAGTCAGTTTGTCAAATTTTTGCCCTGCTAGAGCTGCCCTTGTCAACTGTAAGTGCTGTTATTGTGAAGTGGAAACGTTTAGGAGAAACAACGGCTCACCCGTGAAGTGGTAGGCCACACAAGCTCACAGATTGGGACCGCCGAGTGTCCTTGGTTGCAACACTCACTAGCGAGTTCCAAACTGCCTCCGAAAGCAACTTCAGCACAATAACTGTTTGTTGAGAGCTTCATGAAATGGGTTTCCATGGCCAAGCAGCCGCACACAAGCCTAAGATCACAATGAGCAATGCCAAGCGTCAGCTGGAAGGGTGTAAAGCTCGCTGCCATTGGACTCTGGAGCAGTGGAAATGCGTTCTCTGGAGTGATGAATCACGCTTCACCATTTGGCTGTCTGACAGATGAATCTGGGTTTGGCGGATGCCAGGAGAACGCTACCTGCCTCAATGCATAGTGCCAACTGTAAAGTTTCGTGGAGGAGGAATAATGTTCTGGGTCTGTTTTTCATGGTTTGGGCTAGAACCCTTAGTTTCAGTGAAGGGAAATCTTAACGCTACAGCATACAATGACATTCTAGACAATTCTGTGCTTCCAACTTTTTGGCAACAGTTTGGGGAACGCCCTTTCCTGTTTCAGCATGACAATGCCCCAATGCACTAAGTGGTTTGTCGAGATCAGTGTGTTAGAACTTGACTGGCCTGCACAGAGCCCTGACCTCAGCTCCATCGAACATCTTTGGGATGAATTGGAATGTCGACTGTGAGCCATGCCTAATCGCCCCAACATCAGTGCCCGACCTCACTAATGCTCTTGTGGCTGAATGGAGGAAAATCCCTGCAACAATGTTCCAACATCTAGTGGAAAGCCTTCCCAGAAGAGTGGAGGCTGTTATAGCAGAAAAAGGGTGGACCAACTCCATATTAATGCCCATGATTTTGGAATGAGATGTTTGACGAGCAGGTATCCACATACTTTTTGTCATGTAGTGTATGTCAACTCAAACCTTGTGGCAAAATTCCTGAGAGACAAGGCCTACCCCAAACGATGCAATAAAATTACAGATTGTACTCATGTCTCTATTGTCGTTAAGTTAAGCCTGTACTCGATTGAACTGTGTACGGCTCTGCTATCAATCATGTTGTTAGCAGCATCGTCAGACTAATTAGTCTCAGGTAACCTTGTGGACGATATAGCGCTTGCTCCTCATTGCCACGGCAATAATCAGAGCAAACAAACAAATTGATTTAGTTTTGATAAACACACCGTGTCAAATGTGTTAAGTTTGATTGAATATCACAGTCGATAACAGAATACCAGTCATTAAAAATATAACTTTAAAATATGAACTACAACCAGAGCATTTGTCAGGCACAAGTCATTTAATCAGAGCAAGCAGTACTGTATAATGTATAAGTTTACCCAGTATGTGACCAGACCACTGCCCCTCTCCTGTCTGAACCAGACCACTGCTCCTCTCCTGTCTGAACCAGACCACTGCTCCTCTCCTGTCTGAACCAGACCACTGCTGTCTGAACCAGACCACTGCTCTCTGCTATCTGAACCAGACCACTGCTGTCTGAACCAGACCACTGCTATCTGAACCAGACCACTGCTCCTCTCCTGTCTGAACCAGACCACTGCCTCTCTGCTATCTGAACCAGACCACTGCTCCTCTCCTGTCTGAACCAGACCACTGCTCCTCTCCTGTCTGAACCAGACCACTGCCCCTCTCCTGTCTGAACCAGACCACTGCCCCTCTCCTGTCTGAACCAGACCACTGCTATCTGAACCAGACCACTGCTCCTCTCCTGTCTGAACCAGACCACTGCTCCTCTCCTGTCTGAACCAGACCACTGCTATCTGAACCAGACCACTGCCCCTCTCCTGTCTGAACCAGACCACTGCCCCTCTCCTGTCTGAACCAGACCACTGCTATCTGAACCAGACCACTGCTCCTCTCCTGTCTGAACCAGACCACTGCTCCTCTCCTGTCTGAACCAGACCACTGCTATCTGAACCAGACCACTGCTCCTCTCCTGTCTGAACCAGACCACTGCCCCTCTCCTGTCTGAACCAGACCACTGCTATCTGAACCAGACCACTGCTCCTCTCCTGTCTGAACCAGACCACTGCTCCTCTCCTGTCTGAACCAGACCACTGCTCCTCTCCTGTCTGAACCAGACCACTGCCCCTCCCCTGTCTGAACCAGACCACTGCTATCTGAACCAGACCACTGCTGTCTGAACCAGACCACTGCTCCTCTCCTGTCTGAACCAGACCACTGCTGTCTGAACCAGACCACTGCTCTCTGCTATCTGAACCAGACCACTGCTCCTCTCCTGTCTGAACCAGACCACTGCCCCTCTCCTGTCTGAACCAGACCACTGCTCTCTGCTATCTGAACCAGACCACTGCTCTCTGCTATCTGAACCAGACCACTGCTCCTCTCCTGTCTGAACCAGACCACTGCTCCTCTCCTGTCTGAACCAGACCACTGCTCCTCTCCTGTCTGAACCAGACCACTGCTATCTGAACCAGACCACTGCTGTCTGAACCAGACCACTGCTCTCTGCTATCTGAACCAGACCACTGCTCCTCTCCTGTCTGAACCAGACCACTCCTGTCTGAACCAGACCACTGCTGTCTGAACCAGACCACTGCTGTCTGAACCAGACCACTGCTGTCTGAACCAGACCACTGCTATCTGAACCAGACCACTGCTGTCTGAACCAGACCACTGCTCTCTGCTATCTGAACCAGACCACTGCTGTCTGAACCAGACCACTGCTGTCTGAACCAGACCACTGCTGTCTGAACCAGACCACTGCTGTCTGAACCAGACCACTGCTATCTGAACCAGACCACTGCTCCTCTCCTGTCTGAACCAGACCACTGCTCTCTGCTATCTGAACCAGACCACTGCTCTCTGCTATCTGAACAGTACAAACTGCAGGCCATTATGAGGAATCCCAGGCCCATGTATTATATCTGCTCTGACTTGGACTGTTGACTTTGTCCCTCATTTAGACGTTTCTAGTAAATTACATAACGGGGTTACTGATTGATAAGGTGTGGAGTGTTTGTGTGTAGACCTGTGTGTGTGTGTGTGTGTGTGTGTGTGTGTGTGTGTGTGTGTGTGTGTGTGTGTGTGTGTGTGTGTGTGTGTGCTGAGTCTACCTTTGTGTTCATCAGGCTATGTCCAAGTAAATATATGATTTCTTATAGTTATAAAAGGTATTGCCTTGATATAGTCATGAGCAATATCAAGGTATGTCAGCGTGATGCGAGGGGGTGTGTAAGGGTTTGTTGGGGTTGTGTGTGCAGGGGTTATAATGATGCGTTACGTTGAGTTAAGGGGCGTTTTGGAGTGTTCGTGTCATTACCATTGTGTTAAAGGTGTGTTGTATTCGTGTTGTGTTAACATTGTGTTAAAGGTGTGTTATGGTCGTATTCGTGTTGTGTTAACATTGTGTTAAAGGTGTGTTATGGTCGTATTCGTGTTGTGTTAACATTGTGTAAATGTTGTGTTAGATGGTTATGGTTTTTACCCAGGCTAAAGGCAGCTATCCAGGCTATCAGCTAGCTATGTTTTTAACCAGGCTAAAGGCAGCTATCCAGGCTATCAGCTAGCTATGTTTTTAACCAGGCTAAAGGCAGCTATCCAGGCTGTCAGCTAGCTATGTTTTTAACCAGGCTAAAGGCAGCTATCCAGGCTATCAGCTAGCTATGTTTTTAACCAGGCTAAAGGCAGCTATCCAGGCTATCAGCTAGCTATGTTTTTAACCAGGCTAAAGGCAGCTATCCAGGCTATCAGCTAGCTATGTTTTTAACCAGGCTAAAGGCAGCTATCCAGGCTATCAGCTAGCTATGTTTTTAACTAGGCTAAAGGCAGCTATCCAGGCTGTCAGCTAGCTATGTTTTTAACCAGGCTAAAGGCAGCTATCCAGGCTGTCAGCTAGCTATGTTTTTAACCAGGCTAAAGGCAGCTATCCAGGTTGTCAGCTAGCTATGTTTTTAACCAGGCTAAAGGCAGCTATCCAGGCTGTCAGCTAGCTATGTTTTTAACCAGGCTAAAGGCAGCTATCCAGGCTGTCAGCTAGCTATGTTTTTAACCAGGCTAAAGGCAGCTATCCAGGCTATCAGCTAGCTATGTTTTTAACCAGGCTAAAGGCAGCTATCCAGGCTATCAGCTAGCTATGTTTTTAACCAGGCTAAAGGCAGCTATCCAGGCTATCAGCTAGCTATGTTTTTAACCAGGCTAAAGGCAGCTATCCAGGCTATCAGCTTGCTATGTTTTTAACCAGGCTAAAGGCAGCTATCCAGGCTGTCAGCTAGCTATGTTTTTAACCAGGCTAAAGGCAGCTATCCAGGCTGTCAGCTAGCTATGTTTTTAACCAGGCTAAAGGCAGCTATCCAGGCTGTCAGCTAGCTATGTTTTTAACCAGGCTAAAGGCAGCTATCCAGGCTGGCAGTTTGCTATGTTTTTAACCAGGCTAAAGGCAGCTATCCAGGCTGTCAGCTAGCTATGTTTTTAACCAGGCTAAAGGCAGCTATCCAGGCTGTCAGCTAGCTATGTTTTTAACCAGGCTAAAGGCAGCTATCCAGGCTGTCAGCTAGCTATGTTTATAACCAGGCTAAAGGCAGCTATCCAGGCTATCAGCTTGCTATGTTTTTAACCAGGCTAAAGGCAGCTATCCAGGCTGTTAGTTTGCTATGTTTTTAACCAGGCTAAAGGCAGCTATCCAGGCTGTCAGCTAGCTATGTTTTTAACCAGGCTAAAGGCAGCTATCCAGGCTGTCAGCTAGCTATGTTTTTAACCAGGCTAAAGGCAGCTATCCAGGCTGTCAGCTAGCTATGTTTTTAACCAGGCTAAAGGCAGCTATCCAGGCTATCAGCTAGCTATGTTTTTAACCAGGCTAAAGGCAGCTATCCAGGCTGTCAGCTAGCTATGTTTTTAACCAGGCTAAAGGCAGCTATCCAGGCTGTCAGCTAGCTATGTTTTTAACCAGGCTAAAGGCAGCTATCCAGGCTATCAGCTTGCTATGTTTTTAACCAGGCTAAAGGCAGCTATCCAGGCTGGCAGTTTGCTATGTTTTTAACCAGGCTAAAGGCAGCTATCCAGGCTATCAGCTTGCTACTACTAACAAGGGAAGACTTCTTCGATGAGGTTTAACGGCAGTTGGCATCCAATAAATGTGGCATTACTGCCACCAACTAGACTGAAGTTATACCTTATACTTTGCTTGAAAAAAAGTCAAATTAATCAACAAATACCCTGCCATCTAACCCTACACTCATTAAAAACACACCACCCTACTCCACTATTTAAACCTATCGAGTCCTACCTCAGGCCAACATCCTGAAAGGACGGGACGAGACATATTCACTCAACACACCCTGTAACTCTTCTGACGTCAAAATCTCGTACACCCAAATATTTCTCAGCGGCTGCCACCACAACCTCTATTTTCTGCGACTTTTACGTTCCATCCCCGCAGTACAGTTACTCACCATTGCTATGAACGCCGAAACAAATCCCTCTGTACTGATAAGAGATCTATTAGTCACACCACTCCTCTCAGGATCCCTCCCTGTCTTGACCAATCTTCCTCTACTTTCTTCACTGCCTCAGAATACGACACCCTCTGTTCTACTCTAACCCCGGTAACCTCAACGTGCCTCTCTCTCGCACCGGATTCTTCTGATCCCCAGCCCCATGGGCACCCCTACAATTAACACATATCGCTTCTAGCCCAAACGCTACACATCTGGGTTGGCAGGTGGCCTAGTGGTTAGAGCGTTGGACTTGTAACCGAAAGGTTGCAAGATCAAATCCCTGAGTTTACAATGTAAAAATCTGTCGTTCTGCCCCTGAACAAGGCAGTTCCTAGGCTGTAATTGAAAATAAGAATTTGTTCTTAACTGACTTTGAGGTAAATAAAGGAAAAATTAAAAAATACATTCCTTTGTCTCATGTTCTTCTGTACACTTCTCATACCCAGGAACCACCTTCCTATATACACTGCTTCCACATTCCCATAAGCTTGACACCTGTAACAACGTAATGTATTCGGCTCGTACGGGATAGCTGATATATCCTTACATCATTTTGTCAGGCAGAGAGTCAACATCAAAACTTAAAAGAACAAGACAATGACTCTTCTGTTTCTCCACTCACGCCACCCTGTCTGCCATTTCCTTTTAAAAAGAAAATCACTGGAGTTCATTCCACCAGCTCTATCAGAGATCTGTATATGATGAAAGGGAAGGTTTCCTGGCTTGTTGTGTGTATGTTTGTGTGTATGTTTGAGTTGTGTTATGGTTGTGTTATTGTCGTGTCAATATTGTGTTAATATTGTGTTATGGTTGTGTTATGGTTTTATTAACGTTGTGTTATTGTTGTGTTAATATTGTGTTAATATTGTGTTATGGTTGTGTTATGGTTTTATTAACGTTGTGTTATGGTTGTGTTATGGTTGTATTAACGTTGTGATATGATTGTGTTATGGCTGTGTTATGGCCGTGTTATGGTTGTATTAATGCTATGGTAGCTGTGTTATGGCTGTGTTATGGTTGTGTTATGGTTGTGTTTTGGTTTTATTAACGTTGTGTTATGGATGTGTTATGGCGGTGTTATGGCTGTGTTATGGTTGTATTAACGTTGTGTTATGGTTGTGTTATGGCTGTGTTATGGCCGTGTTATGGTTGTATTAATGCTATGGTAGCTGTGTTATGGCTGTGTTATGGCTGTGTTATGGTTGTGTTATGGTTGTATTAATGTTGTGTTATGGTTGTGTTATGGTTGTATTAACGCTGTGATATGGATGTGTTATGGCTGTGTTATGGTTGTATTAATGCTATGGTAGCTGTGTTATGGCTGTGTTATGGTTGTGTTATGGTTGTATTAATGTTGTGTTATGGTTTTATTAACGCTGTGTTATGGCTGTGTTATGGCCGTGTTATGGTTGTATTAATGCTATGGTAGCTGTGTTATGGCTGTGTTATGGTTGTGTTATGGTTGTATTAATGTTGTGTTATGGCTGTGTTATGGTTTTATTAATGTTGTGTTATGGTTGTATTAACGTTGTGTTATGGTTGTATGAATGCTGTGTTTTGGCTGTGTTATGGTTGTGTTATGGCTGTGTTATGGTTGTATTAACGTTGTGTTATGGCTGTGTTATGGTTGTATTAATGTTGTGTTATGGTTGTATTAATGTTGTGTTATGGTTGTATTAATGTTGTGTAATGGTTGTATTAATGTTGTGTTATGGTTGTATTAATGTTGTGTTATGGTTGTATTAATGTTGTGTAATGGTTGTATTAATGTTGTGTTATGGTTGTATTAATGTTGTGTAATGGTTGTATTAATGTTGTGTTATGGTTGTGTTATGGTTGTATTAATGTTGTGTTATGGTTGTGTTATGGCTGTGTTATGGTTGTGTTATGGATGTGTTATGGCTGTGTTATGGTTGTGTTATGGTTGTATTAACGTTGTGTTATGGTTGTATTAATGTTGTGTTATGGTTGTATTAATGTTGTGTTATGGTTGTATTAGATCTATACTCACTGTGTGTAGGTCATGAGCAGTATGGCGAGGCAGCTGATGCTGGAGAGGACCACAGCTATGATGACCAGGACAGTCTGAACCACCTCAGCGATGCTTCTCTCCTCCTCTTCATCCGTCCTCGTAGGTAGGAGCAGGATGCCACAGCGCTCACCATCGTAACCCTTCTCACAGCTGCAGGGGAGAGGATTAATCAATGAATCAATCAACTAATATATCAATCAATAAATCAAAACACAAGTCAGTCAGTTAGTCAACCAAACAGTTAGTCAGACAATTAATGAATCAATCGGTCTATCTATCCAATCGATCCTTTCCATCCATCAGCACACACACACACACACACACACACACACACACACACACACACACACACACACACACACACACACACACACACACACACACACACACACACACACACACACACAGTACTAAAAGTAGACTTGTGTTGTACTCACACACACACTGGCTCCCTCAGGTCTGCCATGTACTTGCAGTTTCCATGGATACAATATGCCTGATGGGAGGAGTTACAAGGGTCCTCTGTAACACGTCCTGACGTCTGGTGTGTGTGCTCGGCCGTGAACTCCAACGTGTGTCCTGACGTGTGTTCAGGGTTGAAGGTCGTGGTACTTTTACTGCTGTTCTTGTTCTTCCTCTTTCCTGGATTCACTTTTCCTTTCTGGCCCTTCCCCTTTTCTTTTCTGGTCTTATTGTGACGCGGCACTGCTGGGAAACGACAGGAGTTGTTTTCATTTTCGGATTATTAGAGACGGATGGAGATAGATGGAGATAGATGGGGATAGATGGGGATAGATGGAGATAGATGGGGATAGATGGGGATAGATGGAGACATATGGGGATAGATGGAGACATATGGAGATAGATGGAGATAGATTGGGATAGATGGAGACATATGGAGATAGATGGGGATAGATGGGGATAGATGGAGATAGATGGAGATAGATGGGGATAGATGGGGATAGATGGAGACATATGGGGATAGATGGAGACATATGGGGATAGATGGAGATAGATGGGGATAGATGGGGATAGATGGAGATAGATGGGGATATATGGGGATAGATGGGATAGATGGGGATAGATGGAGATAGATGGGGATAGATGGAGATAGATGGGGATAGATGAGGACAAATGGAGACAGATGGAGATAGATGGGGATAGATGGGGATAGATGGAGACATATGGAGATAGATGGAGATAGATGGGGATAGATGGAGAAAGATGAGGACAGATGGAGACATATGGAGACATATGGGGATAGATGAGGACAGATGGAGACAGATCGAGATAGATGGGGATAGATGGAGATAGATGGAGACGGATGGAGATAGATGGGGATAGATGGAGATAGATGAGGACAGATGGAGACAGATGGAGACATATGGGGATAGATGAGGACAGATGGAGACAGATGGAGACATATGGGGATAGATGAGGACAGATGGAGACAGATCGAGATAGATGGAGACATATGGAGACAGATGGAGACATATAGGGATAGATGAGGACAGATGGAGACAGATGGAGACATATAGGGATAGATGAGGACAGATGGAGACAGATGGAGACATATGGGGATAGATGAGGACAGATGGAGACAGATCGAGATAGATGGAGACATATGGGGATAGATGAGGACAGATGGAGACAGATCGAGATAGATGGAGACATATGGGGATAGATGGTGACATATGGAGATAGATGGAGACATATGGGGATAGATTAGGACAGATGGAGACAGATCGAGATAGAATGGGACAGATGGAAACAGATGGAGATAGATGGAGACAAATGGAGGTAGATGGTGATAGATGGAGACATATGGAGGTAGATGGTGATAGATGGGGACAGATTTAAATATATGTAGACAGATGAAGACAGATGGAGACAGATGGAGAAAGATGGAGACAGATGGAGACAGATGGAGATAGATGGAGGTAGATGGGGACAGATGGAGACAGATCGAGATAGAATGGGACAGATGGAGACAAATGGAGACAAATGGAGGTAGATGGTGATAGATGGAGACATATGGAGGTAGATGGTGATAGATGGAGACATATGGAGGTAGATGGTGATAGATGGAGACATATGGAGGTAGATGGTGATAGATGGAGACATATGGAGGCAGATGGAGGTAGATGGAGGTAGATGGGGACAGATGGAGAAAGATGGTGATAGATGGAGAAATATGGAGACAGATGGAGACAGACGGAGACAAATGGAGACATATGGAGATAGAAATAGATAGATGTAGACAGATGGAGACAGATGGAGATAGAAATAGATAGATGTAGACAGATGGAGACAGATGGAGATAGAAGTAGATAGATGTAGACAGATGGAGATAGAAATAGATAGATGGAGACAGATGGAGACAGATGGAGATAGATGTAGACAGATGGAGACAGATGGAGATAGATGGAGATAGATGGAGATAGAAATAGATAGATGTAGACAGATGGAGACAGATGGAGATAGAAATAGATAGATGTAGACAGATGGAGACAGAAGTAGATAGATGGAGACAGATGGAGACAGATGGAGATAGAAATAGATAAGATGGAGACAGATGGAGACAGATGGAGACAGATGGAGATAGAAATAGATAGATGGAGACAGATGGAGATAGAAGTAGACAGATGGAGACAGATGGAGATAGAAATAGATAAGATGGAGACAGATGGAGAAAGATGGAGATAGAAGTAGACAGATGGAGACAGATGGAGATAGAAGTAGACAGATGGAGATAGAAATAGATAGATGGAGATAGATGGAGATAGAAATAGATAGATGGAGACAGATGGAGATAGAAATAGATAGATGTAGACAGATGGAGACAGATGGAGACACAGTGCATTCAGAAAGTATTCATACCATTGACGTTTTCCACATTTCATATTTTTACGTTACAGGCTTATTCTAAAATTATGATTAAATAGATTAAATAGCTGTTTTCCCACATCAATCTACACACAACACCCTATAATGACAAAGCAAAAACAGGTTTTTAGAATGTTTTGTTAAATAAAAATAAATAAATACTGAAATATCACATTTACATAAGTATTCAAGCCCTTTACTCAGTACTTTGTTGAAGCACCTTTGGCAGCGATTACAGCCTTGAGTCTTCTTGTGTATGACGCTACAAGCTTGGTACACCTGTATTTGGGGCGTTTCTCCCATTCTTCTTTGCAGATCATGTCAAGCTCTGTCAGGTTGGATGGGGAGCGTCGCTGCACAGCTATTTTCAGGTCTCCCCAGAGATGTTCGATCGGGTTCAAGTCCGGGCTCTGGCTGGGCCACTCAAAGACATTCAGAGATTCGCCCAAAAGCCACTCCTGCGTTGTCTTGGTTGTGTGCTTAGGGTCATTGTCCTGTTAGAAGGTGAACCTTATTTCCTATCTGTCAGTGACCTTTGGGTTCTTGGTCACCTCCCTGACCAAGGCCCTTCTGTAAGGTTCTCCCATCTCCACAGAGGAACTCTAGAGCTCTGTCAGAGTGACCATAGGGTTCTTGGTCACCTCCCTGACCAAGGCCCTTCTCCCCCAGATTGCTCAGTTTGGCCAGGCGGTTAGCTGTAGGAAGGGTCTTGGTGGTTCCAAACTTCTTCCATTTAAGAATGATGGAGGCCACTGTGTTCTTGGGGACCTTCAATGCTGCATAAATGTTTTGGTAACCTTCCCCAGATCTGTGCCTTGACACAATCCTGTCTCGGAACTCTACAGGCAATTCCTTCGACTTCTTGGCTTGGTTTTTGCTCTGACATGCACTGTTAACCGTGGGACCATATATAGACAGGTGTCATCATTTTGTAATTATGTGGTGTTGTGTGTAGATTGAGGAGGCTATGGGTTAGGGGCTAGGGAGTACTAGGGGATAGGGGTTAGGGGTGAGGGGTGAGGGGTTAGGGGAAAAGGTGCGAGGGGGTACTAGGGACTAGGGGGTAAGGGGTTAGGGGTGAGGGATTGTCTGACAGTCCTACCTTTGGGTGAACCGTCTGTAGGTGTACCTCCTGACATATCTTCTTCCAGTTCCTCCTCATCCTCATCACCCAGAGAGCTCTGTAGCCCCTCTCCTTCCCCCAAGGCTGACGCATCTGTCACATGGCTCAGCTCTGCCGATAACGTCACCGCGGATCCCAGGACACCTAAAGCGCTAACAACTACAACCAGACCACACCAGTCAAACACAGAGCACTGAAAACTACAACCAGACCACACCAGTCAAACACAGAGTACTGAAAACTACAACCAGGACATACCAATCATACATATCAATCAAGACTGCAAGCAGACCAAACTGGTCACACACAGAGCAGTGCAGACTACAACCAGACCAAACTGGTCACACACAGAGCAGTGCAGACTACAACCAGATCAAACTGGTCACACACAGAGCAGTGCAGACTACAACCAGACCAAACTGGTCACACACAGAGCAATGCAGACTACAATCAGACCAAACTGGTCACACACAGAGCAGTGCAGACTACAACCAGACCAAACTGGTCACACACAGAGCAGTGCAGACTACAACCAGACCAAACTGGTCACACACAGAGCAGTGCAGACTACAACCCAATAGCACACACAGAATACTAGAGCACTCAATACTTCAATAAGATTAGCATATGTTACATCACACAGCTGGTTTCTGACAAGTCATAACAGGTTGTGAAACCTCTCTCTCTCTAAAGTGAACAGTAAACATTACACTCTCTCAAGTTTCAAAAGAATAGACACTCTCATAAGTTTTAAATCAATAAACACATTTCAAAATGTCATATTATGGCTATGTACAGTGTTATAATGATGGGCAATTAATTAATAGTCTCTCTCATCTCATCTCATATAGTGAACAGCAAAAAAAGGCAAAAATAACGAAGTAACAGGGCACTCGCCACCACGTGACTTACTGTCTGTGTGTATGTACTGATAGATACACACAGACACACTACATGTTCATGTTTGTAAATGTATGTAAACTGTAAAGTCTTTTTTCTGTAAAGTCTTTTTTTTGTTACGTGTCGGACCCAAGTAAGACTAACTGACGCTATTGGCGTCGGCTAATTCTAATAAATCCTAAATATCTATCTCTCCACTCCATCCCTGTAGGCTACTTCCCTCTAAACACATCTCTCTGCCTGTCTGTCCCTGTAGGCTACTACCCTCTAAACACATCTCTCTGCCTGTCTGTCCCTGTAGGCTACTACCCTCTAAACACATCTCTCTGCCTGTCTGTCCCTGTAGGCTACTTCCCTCTAAACACATCTGTCTGCCTGTCTGTCCCTGTAGGCTACTTCCCTCTAAACACATCTCTCTGCCTGTCTGTCCCTGTAGGCTACTACCCTCTAAACACATCTGTCTGTCCCTGTAGGTTACTTCCCTCTAAACACATCTGTCTGCCTGCCTGTCCCTGTAGGCTACTACCCTCTAAACACATCTGTCTGCCTGCCTGTCCCTGTAGGCTACTTCCAAACACATCAAATGATTGTACAAGCCCAGACTACTTACCCAAACACAGCAGAGAGGAGAGGATGAGAGTGTTCATGTCCTAATATTGTGTGTATTCTGCCCTGAGTGAGACTAGTCCTGCTCTGCCTCTGCTTCCTCCTCAGCGGTTGGGTGGCGGCTTTTATAGACAACGCCTCAGTAGACGGGGGGGGGGGTAACAGTACTGTAATGGTTAACTTGCCCAGCCTTAGGGGATGTATTTATGCATGTCACGTTCTTATGTTCTTTGACACTTCTGTCGATATTAATAATGAGTGAGAGTGAGATCCCTCACACTTTGTTCAGTAACCGTCAACATCAACCAGGTCACCTGTGATACAAGTTACAAGTAAGTTCTGAGGACGTCGGGAGATGACGTGAAAACCTGCCACTAGGGGCAACAGTGAGCGCTGTTACCTTTGGGTAGGTTTTGATTGGGCGTTTGCCTCTGATTCCAAAGGTTGGAAGTTCAAATCCATCAATAGAAAGTTTTTTTTTGTTGCTATTTTTGTTTTAAACTTATCCCAAACCTTAACTCTTACCTTAACCATTCTGAGTAAATGCCTAAAACTTATCCCAAACCTTAACCATTCTGAGTTAATGCCTAAAACTTATCCCAAACATTAACCATTCTGAGTTAAGGCCTAAAACTTATCCCAAACCTTAACCATTCTGAGTTAATACCTAAAACTTATCCCAAACCTTAACCATTCTGAGTTAATGCCTAAAACTTATCCCAAACCTTAACCATTCTGAGTTAATGCCTAAAACTTAACCCTAACCTTAACCATTCTGAGTTAATGCCTAAAACTTAATCCTAACCTTAAAAGATTTGGAGTTAAGGCCTAAATTTGACTTTTGCAACCACGTCGAAATTTGACATTTGAGAAACACAGATAAACGTCTAACTGTGAAAGCTAGTTGGTTAACACACACACACACACACACACACACACACACACACACACACACACACACACACACACACACACACACACACACACACACACACACACGGACACACACTAATTGATGTATTCTGTCCAGTCACTACACGTCATTAACGCACACCAAAAGAAATGACACTATCATTAAATTTCCTACCTCCGGCCCTCTCCCTTGATCTTCATATTTGCTGAGGGTCAGGCCCTGTTAATACAGCCATAAAAGACTTAACAACCGCTGAATAAACTTTGCACACACACAACACACACACCCTGCTGTGACACACAGATCCCAACACACACGACTAGCATGGTTGCCAGGGTGAAGTTGCGGTCGTCGAGGTCAGAGAAGAGTCGTAGTGTTGTAGTATTGTTAGGACTATTGAAAGTTGTTTGATGACTCAGAAGGAAGGTATTGTATTCCAATATTCCAATATTCCACCTTACTTGGTGTTGATCTTTGGCATAACATTCCCATTTAACACATTTGGTTCCATGGAAGTTGTAGGGATGTATGTTTTTGGTTTCCCATTGGTTCTGGGAACGAAGCCATAAGGTTATTGACCGGTTCCTCACCTGTTCTGGGAATGTTAATTGTGTAGTTGCAGGGAGGTTCTGAGAACGTCTTACTATGGTTCCCTTAACGTTTTCCTAGGAGGTTTTATTAGGTTATTTAGAGTTATTTTTAATAACTTTCCTAAAGTTTTCACTGAATGTTTAGGGAAGACTTTTAATAACACTGCTAGCTTATTTTGGGTTAGCTTTGTTTTTTTTTACTCCAAGTGCAAATAGCACACATAGAAATTAATTTCCTTAGGTATTAATCATGCAAACACATTTCTTTTTTATTGTGACACGGCATCAGTGAGATTCAAGCTTATAATCTTGTGTTCTCTATCCACTGCGCCACCAGGATGGAGCTAGCATGTCCTGTTTTAACGCATACAAAACTGTTCATTTTAGTCTATTCAAACAACCACTCATTAAGATCAGGTGTGACCAATTAGTGGGTGTGGAAAACACAGCTGAACACACTTAACAAGATAGAGTTTAGTTGATGCTGAGAATGGAATGTATATGTTTTTAAATAACGTTCCTAGAACGTTTTCTGGAAATTACTAAAGTTTAATTGTGTTTTTTTTATGGAACGTTTTCTTAACATTCTCTGAACAATTTGAGAGCATGACTAAATAGATCCATGAGGAAACCTGTAGGAAAAGTTATGCTGAAATCCTGAAATTCCCACAGAACGTTATTTCTTAGCGATTTGAGAGAATTCCAAATGTCAAACCATTTGGAGAACATTCCTACAACATTACCAGCACCATTCCCTCACCAAGCTCTAAGGTTCTCAGAACGTTATGTGTTAGCTGGGTTTTGTGCAAAAGTTGGTAAGTATGAAGAAGTTTTCTTTCATGTGACCTGCAGAGAGGGTGTGGATAAATTACCTTGTTGTTTCTTCATCCTCTGTCGGTTACATTGTTACACCTTTCCAAAGCGGTCCCAACATGTTATTGGAACAGTCGTGTAACAATATGAGATTTTAATGTTAGGCCCTTTAAGGGCAGGGCTGAGATAGGGCAATACTGCTGGGTTTGGTGCTCGTGATAAACGGTGACATACAGGAACTAGAGAGGGTGTGAATACTTTTTACCTTGACCTGTGTCTGTCTCATCTGTTTTACCACCATTCATTTCTCGGTGAAGTCCAATGGAATCCTGGTGTATACTGTAGAACCTCGAAGAATGTGTGTAATGCAGGCTGCCTTCCACAGTGTTTCGCGGTGACATGGATAGCTGCTTGTTTATAGGGGAGCCTTGACAGAGTATTCACCAACCTTCGCCAAGGAATGTTAGGAATACCTGGCATGTCATTTTGGGAAAGGTCAGAGACACTTGCTTAGTGGAAACTATGACAGGAGTCTGGAGAATACAGAACTCTAACAGCATAACATCATCATACTGGATGTAGCTATTAGCTACCCTGTAACAGAGACCTAGAGATCTTAACAGAATACTCTTATACCGAAAATATTTCAGCTACAAGTTACCATAGACCTAAATACCTTAAAGGCCCAAGCATTTCTGGGTAACCATTAAGTACCTTACTGTGATAAAAAAAAAATTAAACTGGTCCAAAAAACAAAATAAATAGCATCTTAGCGAAAAGCAATTTCTCAAGCAAGAATTTTGGTAAGACTGTCTGGGAGTGTTCTGAGTGGGGAGGGGAGAACTGAAAGCTAGCTGTTATTATTGGTTTCCAACTCTCTTTTTAATTGTTCTTTTATCTAATTTATTGCCAGGTGATGTCACAACGGAAGGCTAAACTCCATCCCACCTAAACAGTCTTTTCAAACAGCTTTCACACTAAAAGAACATTATCATAATTTTCCCAATTTCCCAGTATTATTCCAACCTTTGTTTTTATTTATTTAACCAGGTTAGTCGACTCAGTAACTTAACCGTTTTCCAGGGAGTTCTGGGTTCAGTGCATTAGGTAACTCATGATATTTATTTGCGACGTTGTGACACATCAACAAATATTAGTTATGACACATTTCCTGTATTGTATGGGAGACAAACTCACCACGCCCACACATTGATGTGTCATGTCATATCTAGATCCGGGCTGCAGCATTCCAGAGTACTCCAGTAAAATGCTAATCCCACCATCAGACTAGGATGAAGAAAAGCTTTCGCATACAGGACATAGCAATGTGTTTTGAAATACAAGTTTACCCGTCTTTTTAATGTATGAATGTGCTTGACATTATGCAGGTGTGTGTGTGTTTGTTTGTGTGTGTCAAGTATGAGTGTGTATAAGTGTGTGTGTGTACAAGTGTGTGTGTGTGTGTGTGTACAAGTGTGTGTGTGTGTGTGTGTGTACAAGTGTGTGTGTGTGTGTGTGTGTGTGTGTACAAGTGTGTGTGTGTGTGTGTGTACAAGTGTGTTTCTGTTCAACCAAACACGAATGTCTGGTTCATCTTCAAGAAGACTGCATTCCAGAGAGGTCATAGTGCAGCTTCTCAAGACTGATGACAGTTATTCACAGAGAGAATATTCTCTCCACAAAACACTTGGGATTCAGGGACATAAACCAGATTAAGGGCGAGAATGCAGAGGTTGGATCGAAGTCGGCTACCAGAGGATTCAGTATGCATGCGATGCGGTCACGCAGTGACTTTGAAAGGACCTGTGCTAACTGTTTTGCAGCAGTCGTTGACTGCAAGTGTACCTTAAACTTCAGAAGGCACGGCACCACATCAGACAACGACTGGCTGCCAGTTTGAAGTTGGTTGGTGTGGACTACAAACGGCTCCAGCAACTACACGAGCTGTTCTAGCTTGGCCTAGTCACGCTCCGTGCTTGTAGCTGGGTCCAGGGGCGGGCAGAAGGTCATACAAAGGGGGTCCAAAAAGGCAACAGTACCGCCAGGGAAAAGGCTAATAGCGTAGTCCGGGATATCAGGCAAGAGGTTGACGACAGGAAATCTGATAGGCAAAAGTACAAGCAAGAACAGGCAAAAAGGCGTCGTTAGTGAGGCAGGCCAAAAACTATAATACACAGGCGGACTAATACGGAAATAAACAACGCTCCGACTAGAATGTGTATCAAAACAAACAATACCTCACAATGACGGGGTGCAAAGAACTGAACTAAATAGTGTGTGATAATGACATACAGGTGTGTGAACAGGTGATTAGAATTCAGGTGATTGGGATCTGGAGAGTGAGCTGCGTTCAGGGGATCTATGTGTTTGAGAGTGTGAGTTGGAAGCAGACGTTACACAGTGATGCACAAGCTAGGCCTATTTGAATCATCGACATCTACTGGCAGCGGTTACCCGCCAGATTCAAAAGAATGATAACCCCATTAAATAAAAGAAGCTTGAAACCCCATTTAATTTGGGGCCAAAGTTTAGATTTAAAAAATCTAAAACTGAACATAATTTATGATGGTTTTATTTTGTTTTGTTTTGGTGTCAAAGATAGTTTCAGTAAAGTTTAAGTTTACTAACTATTTTATCCAGTTGTATTTTGTATTTTATTTTCAGTTTAAGTTTACTAACTATTTTTTCCAGTTGTATTTTTTGTATTTTATTTTCAGTTTTAGTTTACTATAATAACCTTGATTCACAGTTAAAGATGTAGTGTGTCTTGGTATTCGTTGATGGCCAGCAGTGGGAGACATTCTCCGTTCAGACAGTAGGTCTCCAGACTGGACTCACACTTCTGGGTCACCTTCTCCATACGAGGACGGGATAGCACTATGGGAGAAAACATCAATCAGCCAGTCATTCAGCCAGCCAGTCAGTGAGCCAGTCAGTTAGCCAGACAGTCAGCCAGTCAACCAGTCAACCAGCCTGCCAACCAGTCAGCCAGTCAGCCATTCAGTTTGCCAGTCAGTCAGTTAGCCAGCCAGTCGGTCAGCCAGCCAGTCAGTTAGCCAGACAGTCAGCCAGTCAGCCAGTCAGTTAGCCAGTCAACCAGTCGACCAGCCAGTCAACCAGCCAGTCAGTCAGTCAGTTAGCCAGCCAGCCAGCCAGTCAGTAAGCCAGTCAGCCAGCCAGCCAGTCAGCCAGTCAGTTAGCCAGCCAGTCAGCTAGCCAGCCAGTCAGCCAGCCAGTCAGTTAGCCAGTCAGCTAGCCAGCCAGCCAGCCAGCCAGTCAGTCAGCCAGTCAGCTAGTTAGACAGTCAGCCAGCCAGTCAGTTAGCCAGCCAGCCAGTCAGCCAGCCAGTCAGCCAGCCAGCCAGTCAGCCAGTCAGTCAGATAGTCAGCTAGCCAGCCAGCCAGTCAGCCAGTCAGTCAGATAGTCAGCTAGCCAGCCAGTCAGCCAGTCAGCCAGCCAGTCAGTTAGCCAGTCAGCCAGTCAGTCAGCCAGTCAGTCAGATAGTCAGCCAGCCAGCCAGCCAGTCAGTTAGCCAGCCAGCCAGCCAGCCAGTCAGCCAGTCAGCCAGTCAGTTCATCAGTCTGTAATTAGATTGTGGAAATATAATAACCTACATAAATACAAAGGGCAAAGGGGGCTGGTTGGATCTGAGTGTGTGGTGGAGGGCACATCTATAGTATGTATATCAAGACAGACCTGCAGGAAAGCTGTGCATTACAATATGTGCTCTCCTCCACACACCCAGATACCCTCTTAGCCAAGCAGTTGTACCCTCGTTAACCCTAAACTCCCCTAACAAATGTCCCAGGAAGAGAGCACGGGTCTGGGATAGGGTGAGACTAGGACAGGGTAACTCTCTGTATGGAGTCAGTTTCAAGACTGCATGGCTGTTATATGTTGTCTCTGGCAATGCTTTCTCTCCTAGCTTTTTGGCGTCGGCACTTAGATTGATATGAAACGGATTGAGTTGAATTCATGTCATTCCATCCAATGTGAGGAGAGGAGGCAGTCAGACTGACACTGATCAGCATGCCAAACAGATGGGGTGGGGTCAGAGACAGGCTTAATGAGGGTGGGGTCAGAGACAGGCTTAATGAGGGTGGGGTCAGAGACAGGCTTAATGACATGGGGTCAGAGACAGGCTTAATGAGGGTGGGGTCAGAGACAGGCTTAATGAGGGTGGGGTCAGAGACAGGCTTAATGACATGGGGTCAGAGACAGGCTTAATGAGGGTGGGGTCAGAGACAGGCTTAATGAGGGTGGGGTCAGAGACAGGCTTAATGAGGGTGGGGTCAGAGACAGGCTTAATGAGGGTGGGGTCAGAGACAGGCTTAATGAGGGTGGGGTCAGAGACAGGCTTAATGAGGGTGGGGTCAGAGACAGGCTTAATGAGGGTGGGGTCAGAGACAGGCTTAATGAGGGTGGGGTCAGAGACAGGCTTAATGAGGGTGGGGTCAGAGACAGGCTTAATGAGGGTGGGGTCAGAGACAGGCTTAATGAGGGTGGGGTCAGAGACAGGCTTAATGACTTGATTTCAGAGACAGGCTTTAATGACGTTGGGTCATGTGATCAGTGGCATATTCACATCTATATCTCCAAGGCAACAAGAACAGAATAGAGCTTCATCAGACAGACAGACGGACGGACGGACGGACGGACGGACGGACGGACGGACGGACGGACGGACGTATTGTGACCAGGTAACTAAATATTGTACCGTAGTAGCCCGAAACAAGCAGAACCAATCAACAGGTAAATATGACCCTGTTCTCCCTGTGTCTGTGGTCATGGCAGCCACACTATTTCCCACACAGTCGTGTTGATGATGCCAGTAGAAACAGAGGCGTTTTAACGATAGGTATGTTGTTATGAGGTTGGAAATAACATCAGGGAAGAAAGAATCATTGGAAGTCACATTGGGTTCAGTGGAATGAACATGTTTAATGTAACATGGTGTCTATACAAATATTCTTCTTCTGAATGTTGTTTATTTAACCAGTTTTTATTTTATTTTATTTAACCTTTATTTAACTAGGCAAGTCAGTTAAGAACAAATTCTTATTTTACAATGACGGCCTAGAAACAGTGGGTTAACTGCCTTGTTAATGGGCAGAACGACAGATTTTTAACTTGTCAGCTCGGAATGTCTTACAGGAAGTCCTGGCTAAGAGGAAGCATGACATCATACAACCACTTTACCATGGATGTATAATCTGCTATGGTGTCTATGAGTCTATACACCCATGTACCTCAGTGCAATCGTTTAGGTTATAGGATTCAAATAGGATTAGGACATTAGGCCATTTTTACTTTTCACACCTTGAAATATACTTGAGTTTAGACTCTGTACTTTCTATATACAGTACTTTCTTAAAGTATTCAGACCCCTTGACTTTTTCCCACATTTTGTTACGTTACAACCTTACATGCTGACCACACCGTTCGCGTCGTGTGCGCTCGCGTTACGAAATAAATGTACACATTCATGTTACTCAATCATTGCACCCACAGCTCTCGCGCGCGTCAACGAGAGTCTGCGTAGCCAGGCTCTAAAATAGAACTTTGTTTTATTTTCGATGCTTGATGCGCTCGCTGCAAGTCCCGCCTCTCCCATCTCCTCATTGGTTTTTAGGAGCATATACCCACGTGGGTGATTGAAAGATGAATTGGGATCCACACTCCAGTCCAGTTGGTGGTGGTAATGCACCTTAAAGTTGGTTGCCAACCGCCATATAAAGTCCAAAGAAGAAGAAGAAGCCTGAAGGAGGAGGAGATTACTCGAAACGAACTCGGTGTACCGTTTTGTCTGTGGATACATTGTCGGAGAAGAGGACCTTGGGTTGTTATTTGTTTATTTGGGGAGTTTCTCCCATTTCTTCTCTGCAGATCCTCTCAATCTCTGTCAGGTTGAATGGGGAGCATCTCAGCACAGCTCTTTTCAGGTCTCTCCAGAGATGTTCAATTGGGTTCAAATCCAGGCTCTGCCTGGGCAACTCAAGGACGTTCAAAGACTTGTCCAGAAGCCACTCTTGCAGTGCCTTGGCTGTGTGCTTAGGGTGGTTGTCCTATTGGAAGGTGAACCTTTGCCCCAGTCTGAGGTCCTGGGCGCTCTGGAGCAGGTTTTCATCAAGGATCTCTCTGTACTTTGCTCCGTTAATCTTTCCCTCGATCCTGACTAGTCTCCCTGTCCTTGCCACTGAAAAACATCCCCACAGCATGATGCAGCCACCACCATGCTTCACAGTAGGGATGGTGCCAGGTTTCCTCCAGACGTGACGCTTGGCATTCAGGCCAAAGAGTTCAATCTTGGTTTCATAAGACCAGAGAATCTTGTTTCTCTTGTTTCGACCTCATGGCTTGGTTTTTGCTCTGACATGCACTGTTATCTGTGGGACCTTATAATAGACCGGTGTGTGCCTTTCCAAATCATGTCCAATCAATTGAATTTACCGCAGGTGGACGCCAATCAAGTTGTAGAAACATCTCAAGGATGATCAATGGAAACAGGATGTACCTGAGCTCAATTTCGAGTCTCATAGCAAAGGGTCTGAATATTTATGCAAATAAGGTATTTCTGTTTTTTATATTTTTATAAATTTGCAAAACAATCTAAAAAACAGTTTTTGCTTTGTCATTATGGGGTAGTGTGCGTAGATTTATGAGGGATAAAACAATGTTTTAATCCATTTTAGAATAAGGCTGTAACGTAACAAAATGTGGAAAAAGTGAAGGGGTTCTGAATACTTTCCCGAATGCACTGTACATCAATCTCTCTCTCTATCTCGTGCCTCTCCAAAGGACATTCTACATTTACACAGCCGATTACCTACCTATCAATTCATTAAATTTCAAATTTAAATGAACAACTAAAGCCAACAACTCCCCGAGAAATGAGAGCAAGATGTGCGAGTCATCGCTCTTTAGTGGACAGATCTAGAGAGGTAGACAGAGACGGGGAGGATGGACCGCTTTTAAGTGCGTCATGCAGGAAAATCCTATGCTGGTAGACAGGTACTCCTATCGTGATTGATTACAGGCATTTCCCGACCTGTCAAGTAGACGTTTTAAATCTATGTTTTTACCAATAGGTTTATCTGGTTTTACAACTCAAGACCAGACGAGCAAAAAAACAAACATTTTAGGCCTATGCTTCCTGACAGGGAGAAACTGTTAAAAAAGCAGGTTTGGTTTAATACAGGGGTGTGGACAGCCATAATGGGCAAGCAACGTCCTTTTATTCATAGACGTCCATAGAAGGTTTTATTAGTCATAAACATCTAGGGCCTACGCATCATTTCAGGGAACGAGGGAACGAAAAAACTAGATCAAACACTATTATTAACGCCAAACCGGTCATTCAACGGTTCATGGTTAACATAAAGAACTGTCCCGGCTTATTGTGGTATGCTGATGACCACGGTTGGTCTGGGAATCAGGAATAAATCAATAAAATAAATAACTGAATAAATCAAAAATACAATAGCTTAGATTCTTTGTTGTCCTTTTTGGTGAGAACGGAGTCGTAGGGCTTAAAGTATTTTGATTGTAATGTCTGTACGTTTAACATCCAACTTGTCGCCAAATCTTTCATGACTTTGAATGAATCCCAAATGGAACCACTACTTTTGACCAGGGCTCTAGACTAGGCACTGGCCAATCATAGCCTCGCTTACACCTTGGTTAACGTTTGAGTTTCGTCATCTGATCAATATGACCCAATCACAAAGCTTCTCTGATCTAGGTTTTGTAGTGTCTAAACATTGTATTAAAATGTGTCTCATATCTCTCCACGGTGTCTGCGTTGTGATCAGATTAGCTGGTGTATCTTTGTAGGGGGAATTCAGGAATAAGTGGGACACTTTTTTTGCATTTCTGTCTTCTGTAAAAACCTCTTTCGACATCTAACCAACATATTATCACAACACATGATACATTTCTGAAATCGTCAAGATGTTTCCTAATCACACAACAACAACAAAAACTAATGTGACACACCCACTCGTGTACACTGAGTCAAAACCATATTTTCAGTTGGCGTTTGGTAGACTGGGACAGCTGGTTAGACACCCTAATAGCAGGTTAGATCAACTGGTTTACCCGTATTATAGTCCTAATTGTGCCCCAATGACAATTCAATACAATGTTAGGAAACATCACATTAGTTTTTGTTGTTGTTGTGTGATTAGGAAACATCTTGACGATTTCAGAAATGTATCATGTGTTGTGATAATATGTTGGTTAGATGTCGAAAGAGGTTTTTACAGAAGACAGAAACGCAAAAAAAGTGTCCCACTTATTCCCGAATTCCCCCTTCAAAGACACACCAGCTAATACACCACTAACATTTAGTGGCCGCTGCCAACATACTGACTCAACTCCAGCCACTTTAATAATGGGAATTGATGGAAATTATGTAAAAATGTATCACTAGCCACTTTAAACAATGCCACTTAATATAATGTTTACATATCCTACATTACTCATCTCATATGTATATGTATATGTATATACTGTACTCTGTATCATCTACTGCATCTTGCCATCTTTATGTAATACATGTATCACTAGCCACTTTAAACTATGCCACTTTATGTTTACATACCCTACATTACTCATCCCATATGTATATACAGTACTCGATACCATCTACTGCATCTTGCCTATGCCGTTCTGTACCATCACTCATTCATATATCTTTATGTACATATTCTTTATCCCTTTACACTTGTGTGTATAAGGTAGTAGTTGTGGAATTGTTAGGTTAGATTACTTGTTGGTTATTACTGCATTGTCGGAACTAGAAGCACAAGCATTTCGCTACACTCGCATTAACATCTGCTAACCATGTGTATGTGACAAATAAAATTTGATTTGATTTTAATCTGATCACAACGCAGACACCGTGGAGAGATAAGAGACACATTTTAATACAATGTTTAGACACTACAAAACCTAGATCAGATTCTACTTATTCTGAATTCCCTCAAATAGCAATATTAATAAAAAGTAGAAGAAGACAAAATAGAACAGGAGAGAAGAAGAGGAGGAAGCAGACGAAGAAGAACCCGGAGCCTTGCCTAACCTAAGTACAGGGGGGTCCCCAATGTAAACGGAATATATTTCCTTCATTGGAAGAAAACAGCAACTTCTAACTGTTCCACTTTAGCAGGTTATGGTTGGTAAAGTGGACCAACAAATAATGAGACTTTAAAAAATTGACAAATAATATTGGCAACTTTATGTATTTGATTCACCAGTACATATAGTATGGACATTTACGTCAGAATTTTTACGCTGTGCCTTATTTATGACAGTTTTATAACCTTAACATTAAAACAGAAAAAAAAAGTTTAGTAAACGATAGTTTTGATTTTCTCTCGTCAGACCAAGAAATACAGTCGTCAGCATTAAGCTGTCCCACTTTATAATGTCCCACTCTTTCCGAATTCACCCTACGCAAATTATTTGATAGATATTCTTACAAAATAATATGGATTTGACTTATTTTAAGACCATTACTGATGCCAAGTCAATGGTTCTACCTGTCAATGATTTACATGGTTTGTCCATCCAGATCTGTTTACACCAGACACAATGTAGTGATGGTCAAGAAGATCTGATCACGGTCAGATCACAATTATCATCGTCTACATCTGCCAACAAATGTGGGCACAATCAGGTTGTGGACACAATCAGGATGTGGACACAATCAGGACAAAGGGTGCTTGTTAGCAACAGGTCTTCTATAGGGAATAAAGTGCCATTTGTGACATAGACTTTGTTTCGTTTCATTGTGACCTGATCGTGTCCCGGCTATTTTAGGAAACTTTTCAATAGGATGGAATTTCAGAACAAGAAAACTCTGACCTCTAGTGGTGAAATAAGGTAACAAGTGATCACAGTGCGCGTAGAACTAATAACCATGGTGTAAATCACCATAAGGACGTTGACTTCTTCATAGAACATTCAACAAAATCTTCAAACAATAGTCATTCGATTTAAAAACATTTATTACAAAAAATATTAAATACATGCTCACATTTAAAAAAAATAATAACTTATTTTAGATATTTCAATAAATAGCCTTAATTTGTTATGGGAAGACATTGTGGTGATGATGATGATGATGATGATGGTGATGTTGGTGACGACAAAGAAACAGAGGGATCAAACTAAACTGAGTTCTCCGAGCCACCGTAGGTCTTATAGGGAAGATATTTTTTGTCACACCTAGAATAAAAGAGACAGAGAATTATAAAAAGTTATACAAAGTAAAGAAATCACTCCATTCCCCCTGGCACGTCATTTATGTTAGAGACTAAAATGCAGCCCACAGTATGGGGTTTGTTTCCAAAAGACAGTTCTGTCTCAAATTACAATTTGAGTCATTTAGCAGACGCTCTCATCCAGAACGACTTACAGAAGCAGTTAGGGTGCCTTGTTCAAGAGCACATCGACAGAATGTTCACCTTATCAGCTCAGGGATTCAAACCCGCAACCTTTCAGTTACTGGCCCAATTGCTCTAACCGCTAACCGCTAGGCTATCTGCTGCCCAACTTGCTCTAACTGCTAACCGCTAGGCTATCTGCTGCCCAACTTGCTCTAACCGCTAACCGCTAGGCTATCTGCTGCCCAACTATCTCCTCTGATAGAGTAAGGAATTATGTCAGCTCTACTCATTACATTTCTATCTGATAGAGTAAGGAAATATGTCAGCTCTACTCATTACATTTCTATCTGATAGAGTAAGGAATTATGTCAGCTCTACTCATTACATTTCTATCTGATAGAGTAAGGAATTATGTCAGCTCAACTCATTACATTTCTATCTGATAGAGTAAGGAATTATGTCAGCTCTACTCATTACATTTCTATCTGATAGAGTAAGGAATTATGTCAGCTCTACTCAATACATTTTTAACTGATAGAGTAAGGAATTATGTCAGCTCTACTCATTACATTTCTATCTGATAGAGTAAGGAATTCAACTCGACCCTGTTGAAACGGTCACAATGTATTCCTCTTTCTTTCTCTTCATCTTTCTCCTTCTCTTCATCTTTCTCCTTCTCTTTAATTTCCTCCTTCTCTCTCTCTCTTCCCATGTTTCTCTAGCCCCTGACAGGCAGTGCGTCGGTGTGTGTGTGTGTGTGTGTGGGTACCTTCTCTTGATGCAGCAGTAGAGAACGGCAGCGAGGCAGCAGACAAGCAAGGCCACGCCCACACAGATGCCAATCACCTCCTCTGTTGTGGAAAACTTGCATTGCGCCGTCTGGTGGGTCAACAGACCACAGCGAGGGCCGCTATAGGACACGTCACACCTACACACAGACAAAGTTCAGGTCATTTTGTGTGTGTGTGTGTGTGTGTGTGTGTGTGTGTGTGTGTGTGTGTGTGTGTGTGTGTGTGTGTGCGCGTGCGCGTGCGCGTGCGTGCGTGCGTGCGTGCGTGCGTGCGTGCGTGTGTGTGTGTGTTCTTACGTGCAGGCAGGGGTATCGCTGTCAGGGGGGTACATGCACTGTCCGTTCAGGCAGTAGTCAGCATCTTCGTCTTTACAGGGTTTTGACATCCTCAGAACACGAGGCTCCTCCACATGACTCCCTGCAATCAGTCAATCAGAAAATAGCTTTATTGTCCCTACTACAAAAAAGCATAGTGCAGTCCGGGTAAAACACACACACAAACACGCACGCACGCACGCACGCACGCACACACGGACATACACACACACACACGTATGCACGGTTCCTGTAACACAAGCATTTCGTAACACCCGCAATAACATCTGTTAAACACGTGTATGTGACCAATAACATCGGCTAAACACGTGTATGTGACCAATAACATCTGTTAAACACGTGTATGTGACCAATAACATCGGCTAAACACGTGTACGTGACCAATAACATCTGTTAAACACGTGTATGTGACCAATAACATCTGTTAAACACGTGTATGTGACCAATAACATCGGCTAAACACGTGTACGTGACCAATAACATCTGTTAAACACGTGTATGTGACCAATAACATCTGTTAAACACGTGTATGTGACCAATAACATCGGCTAAACACGTGTACGTGACCAATAACATCTGTTAAACACGTGTACGTGACCAATAACATCTGTTAAACACGTGTATGTGACCAATAACATCTGCTAAACACGTGTATGTGACCAATAACATCTGCTAAACACGTGTATGTGACCAATAACATCGGCTAAACACGTGTACGTGACCAATAACATCTGCTAAACGCGTGTACGTGACCAATAACATTTGATTTGATGCTGTAAATCTAAAAACCCTTAACCCTTACATTCAGTCGAGGCAAAGTGGGGCGCAGGTGATCTTTAGAAAACAGGTATCTGAATCCTGAACAAACTGGAAGGCTCTGTTTTGTTGTGACGGTAAAACCTGTAGCAACCATTTTCCAACCATCAACAAAAGGAAGGCCTTCCACTTTATTCAGGATACCTGTTTTTACAGGCAGTCTTTTGACCATTCAGATCTGATCTTTTGCCCATAATTGGGCAAACGGATCAGAACTGGGATGCGTGTGTAAACGCAGCCTCTTTAAAAGTAGCTGTTAAACTCACCATTTACAGGTAGTATAGTGTGCGTGGGCTCTGCAAGGTCCAGGCTGAGGGTCCATTGTGTTGGTCGAAGGTTGTCTGAAGTTTCTGCTGACCGGGTCACTGTGGAGAGGATGAGCAGCATTGCAACCAGAGCGGTGGAGAAGGCTGTGGAATGGAGAGATGGAGGGAAAAGAAGAGAAGAATTATGACTGGTTGTCCACACGCCATTAGAACTGCTGTCATTACATAGTATCTCGTCTAGAACATTGTTCTGGAATTCTTCTAACAACAGACATTCTCAAAAAATCTAATTCTCAAACAACCTCAATACTTCCTGATCTAACGTGATTGGACAGGTGAAAGCCAGCGCCTGTCCAGACCACTTGTCAGATAGTGATTAGGCTAGACGGCAGGTTGCATTTGTAAAGTGTTGGCAGAGAGTCAAGTTGCAAAAAAAAAGGTACTTTTTTTTGTGGCACCTTAATTGGGGAGGACCGGCTCGTGGTAACGGCTGGAGCAGAATCAGTGGAATGGTATCAAATACATCAAACACATGGTTTCCATGGTTGCCAGGTGTTTGATTCCATTCGCTCCGTTCCGGCCGTTATTACGAGCCCGTCCTCCCCTCAACAGCCTCCTGTGGGAGTGACCATACTACGTTGTGTAGATTCAAAGCCTTACAGTTAAATGATGTATAGCCTACTACAGTATATCTCTATAGATAAATCCATCACACACTATATACAGCTGTGTCTGGGTTGTCTCAGTTCTCTGGGGGATCCCCCGAGGGCGCTCATTTCTGCTCTATCTGCTCTATCTGCTCTATCTGCACTAACGGACCTGCGGGGACCTAATGAAGGGCTTGTTGGGAAGTTGTGTAGGTTTCGTCAGGTGTGTTAGTGCTGTGGTAAAGAAAACACAGACAGACAGACAGACAGACAGACAGACAGACAGACAGACAGACAGACAGACAGACAGACAGACAGACAGACAGACAGACAGACAGACAGACAGACAGACAGACAGACAGACAGACAGACAGACAGTTAGTTAGTTGCAGGACACTCACCCGTTACTGTCTGTTTCGGTCCTGACATCTTGTGGTTTTCTAAGAGTGTGGCCGTCCAGTGGTGTGTGGTAGTCCTCAGACTGTCTCTTCCTCAGGAGTGTGGATTACAGTGAGAGTCTGGTGTGCTTTATACTCCTTTAATCCCTGTCACGACTTGCACAACCAATGGCAGAACCAGAATTATGGGGTAAAGAATATTCCCTTTCCACAAATGGCACGCTCGGCTGCTTCCCCCGCATCACTTCCTGTCCCATTGCCCCCGGTTACCTGCATGCAGAGGCAGAAGCCTCTTGGCCAGGTATTAAACAGGTTTGTAGTCCCAGGGGCAGGAGAGGATACACTCACTCACACTCTCTCACACACACACACACACACACACACACACTCTCACTCACACACACACACTCTCACACACACACACACACACTCTCACACACACACTCACACACACTCTCACACACACACTCACACACACACACACTCTCACTCACACACACACACTCTCACACACACACACACTCTCACACACACTCTCACACTCTCACACACTCACACACACACACACACTCTCACACACACACACTCACACTCTCACACATTCTCACACACACACTCTCACACACTCTCACACACACTCTCACACACACACTCTCACACACACACACACACACACACACACACACACACACACACACACACACACACACACACACACACACACACACACACACACACACACACACACACACACACACACACACACACACACACACACACACACACACACACACACACACACACACACACACACACACACACACTCTCACTCTCACACACACACTCTCACACACACACACTCTCACACACACACTCTCAAACACACGCACACACACACACAAACACACACACACGTGTTGTCAGCCCACACAGCATCTGGAGCTTACAGCACTTAATGCAGTGTGTCCATGCCCTTTCCTTCTTGGTCTCCCCTCTTTCTCCCCTCTTTCTCCCTCTCTCCCTCCCACTTCTCTCTCTTTCCCTCTCCCCCCTTTCTCTCTCTCTAACCCTATTCTCTCTCCCCCTCTCTCTCTAACCCTATTCTCTCTCCCCCTCTCTCTCTCTCCCCATGTTCTCTCCCTAATTCCTGACCCCTGCCTCTAAGTGTTGGCTTTAGAGGCACCCCACTGAGCCACACCATGTCATTTTAAAGTCGATAATTGGGTAATATTTGGTTGACGTTGATCAATGAGATTACAATTTATATTCATTCACTCAAAAAGACGGCCAAAAGTGAGTTGAATTTCTAATGTGTTATCACTAGGCTTTTAACCATCTACAAGCACAACCAAATTCCAATGAAAAAACAATGTCCGATTTTATTTTGGTTTAGTCGTCACCCAAATGTCTATCACTCCGTTTTCAACCATTTAATAGCACAACCAAATTCCAATGGGAATACAATGTCCGATATGTTGTTTATTTACACAACAGATGAATGTGATATCACTGGTCTTCATCTAATAGCAGAAACCAAAGGACCTGGATTACAGTTGAGATTACATTAAAAGTACACGGCGCTAAAGTGATCAATGCTGTCTGAGATTCTGACCGATCATTACAGCTATTGAGAAGATTGCCATCGACCTGCGACGACCTGAGAAGACCTGCGACGACCTGAGAAGACCTGCGACGACCTGAGACGACCTGCGACGACCTGCGACGACCTGAGACGACCTGAGACGACCTGCGTCGACCTGAGACGACCTGAGACGACCTGCGACGACCTGCGACGACCTGAGACGACCTGCGACGACCTGCGACGACCTGAGACGACCTGAGACGACCTGCGACGACCTGAGACGACCTGAGACGACCTGCGACGACCTGCGACGACCTGAGACGACCTGAGACGACCTGAGACGACCTGAGACACGCACGCTTTATATGATCGCAGAAGAAGAACTGCATAGTTACAGTAACCTTAATGTGGCCGTGGGGGTGTTACTCCTTTTAAGGGTAAATGTTACATTAGTTTGTCAGATAGACTTAACTTTAGTCTATTTACGGGATTACAAAAGCAATATTGAGTTGCGTTTGGGTTTACAACGCAACCAAACATCAACATTTAAAGTGTGTACTGCTTGGACAGTTCTATCTGAGTCACTGAGTCCCATTCTTTAACGTTTGGTTTTTATTTAGGCCCAAATGCTATTTGGGCCTAAATAGCATCATTGATGATATAATGAGTGACAAAGTAGGGTCACATTTCATTTGCTTTGTTAAACCTACCCGTTGGAATGTATTCTATAGCAACAGTGAATCTATTTCGTTTTTAAGTGGAAATCTCTCAACCATCATTCTGACGATAGCACATTGGTAATAGTCAGTGACACATATCAGAGCAGGGCTGGGCTTGGTTAAAACCCTGGATAGGATACCAAAAGGGATGGCTGTAGATAGATACATTCTCCAGTAGGTGCTGCCCAGCCTCATTTTTTTTTCTTCTTCAGATACTGGCTATAACGTTGAAGATCTGACGTTGTTTTAAAGGTACACATTAAATATATTTTATACAAGGTTTGTCTATGTTGAAATTTGGTTACCATGATGACATAATCCTACGGTTGAAAACGTCACCCTAAAAAAACATTTCCCCACATTTTTCCCCACATAGTCCACTTCACAATACGTTGACATATTACGTCGAATCAACATTGGTTCAACCAGTTTGTGCCGAGTGGGGATGTTGGGAAAGTGGAGAGTTGAGCCTAACATTCCCTTTTCCTCTGAGCCTAAACACACAGGTTCAGGGTGTTAGGTCCTGGGGTAACCTGGAACACAGGTTCAGGGTGTTTGGTCCTGGGGTAACCTGGAACACAGGTTCAAGGTGTTAGGTCCTGGGGTAACCTGGAACACAGGTTCAAGGTGTTAGGTCCTGGGGTAACCTGGAACACAGGTTCAGGGTGTTAGGTCCTGGGGTAACCTGGAACACAGGTTCAGGGTGTTTGGTCCTGGGGTAACCTGGAACGCAGGTTCAGGGTGTTAGGTCCTGGGGTAACCTGGAACACAGGTTCAAGGTGTTAGGTCCTGGAACACAGGTTCAGGGTGTTTGGTCCTGGGGTAACCTGGAACACAGGTTCAGGGTGTTTGGTCCTGGGGTAACCTGGAACACAGGTTCAGGGTGTTAGGTCCTGGGGTAACCTGGAACGCAGGTTCAGGGTGTTAGGTCTTGGGGTAACCTGGAACACAGGTTCAGGGTGTTAGGTCCTGGGGTAACCTGGAACACAGGTTCAGGGTGTTTGGTCCTGGGGTAACCTGGAACACAGGTTCAGGGTGTTAGGTCATGGGGTAACCTGGAACACAGGTTCAGGGTGTTAGGTCCTGGAACACAGGTTCAGGGTGTTAGGTCCTGGGGTAACCTGGAACACAGGTTCAAGGTGTTAGGTCCTGGGGTAACCTGGAACACAGGTTCAGGGTGTTAGGTCCTGGAACACAGGTTCAGGGTGTTAGGTCCTGGGGTAACCTGGAACACAGGTTCAGGGTGTTAGGTCCTGGGGTAACCTGGAACGCAGGTTCAGGGTGTTTGGTCCTGGGGTAACCTGGAACGCAGGTTCAGGGTGTTTGGTCCTGGAACACAGGTTCAGGGTGTTAGGTCCTGGGGTAACCTGGAACACAGGTTCAGGTGTTAGGTCCTGGGGTAACCTGGAACACAGGTTCAGGTGTTAGGTCCTGGGATAACCTGGAACACAGGTTCAGGGTGTTTGGTCCTGGGGTAACCTGGAACACAGGTTCAGGGTGTTAGGTCCTGGGGTAACCTGGAACGCAGGTTCAGGGTGTTAGGTCCTGGAACACAGGTTCAGGGTGTTAGGTCCTGGGGTAACCTGGAACACAGGTTCAGGGTGTTAGGTCCTGGGGTAACCTGGAACACAGGTTCAAGGTGTTAGGTCCTGGGGTAACCTGGAACGCAGGTTCAGGGTGTTAGGTCCTGGAACACAGGTTCAGGGTGTTAGGTCCTGGGGTAACCTGGAACACAGGTTCAGGTGTTAGGTCCTGGGGTAACCTGGAACACAGGTTCAGGGTGTTAGGTCCTGGGGTAACCTGGAACACAGGTTCAAGGTGTTAGGTCCTGGGGTAACCTGGAACACAGGTTCAGGGTGTTTGGTCCTGGGGTAACCTGGAACGCAGGTTCAGGGTGTTAGGTCCTGGGGTAACCTGGAACACAGGTTCAGGGTGTTTGGTCCTGGGGTAACCTGGAACACAGGTTCAGGGTGTTTGGTCCTGGGGTAACCTGGAACACAGGTTCAGGGTGTTAGGTCCTGGAACACAGGTTCAAGGTGTTAGGTCCTGGGGTAACCTGGAACACAGGTTCAGGGTGTTAGGTCCTGGAACACAGGTTCAAGGTGTTAGGTCCTGGGGTAACCTGGAACACAGTGCTTTAGGCCCAGGAGAACAGGGGGTTTATGTTTACTCAGGGTTTGTAAAGGTGCCAAGTTCCAATTCATTCCAATTCAACAGCCTTAACAAGAGCAAGGAATTTGATTCATTTGAAAAACAGTACAACATTTTGTAAGATCAATTAATCTTCCTACATGGTCATGGTTTGAAAAACCTCAAAGGTAAAAGAGAAGGCATGAAGATGAGATAGGGGTAAGAGCTTTAAAGTTACTGTCAAGTGTTCACAGATTTTATGAAATATGACCTATAATTAATTACAATTTATGAGTGAAACACTATAGTTTTCCTTCCTATTTGTTTTAATTATGTTGAAAATCATTTTTTTCTGTGTTGGAAGGTTGTGGCCGTACCCCAACAACAAAAGGTTGTGGCCGTACCCCAACAACAAAAGGTTGTGGCCGTACCCCAACAACAAAAGGTTGTGGCCGTACCCCAACAACAAAAGGTTGTGGCCGTACCCCAACAACAAAAGGTTGTGGCCGTACCCCAACAACAAAAGGTTGTGGCCGTACCCCAACAACAGAACGGTGTGGCCGTACCCCAACAACAGAACGGTGTGGCCGTACCCCAACAACAGAACGGTGTGGCCGTACCCCAACAACGGAACGGTGTGGCCGTACCCCAACAACGGAACGGTGTGGCCGTACCCCAACAACAGAACGGTGTGGCCGTACCCCAACAACGGAACGGCGTGGCCGTACCCCAACAACGGAACGGTGTGGCCGTACCCCAACAACGGAACGGTGTGGCCGTACCCCAACAACGGAACGGTGTGGCCGTACCCCAACAACAGAACGGTGTGGCCGTACCCCAACAACAGAAGGTGTGGCCGTACCCCAACAACAGAACGGTGTGGCTGTACCCCAACAACAGAACGGTGTGGCCGTACCCCAACAACAGAAGGTTGTGGCTGTACCCCAACAACAGAACGGTGTGGCCGTACCCCAACAACAGAACGGTGTGGCTGTACCCCAACAACAGAACGGTGTGGCTGTACCCCAACAACAGAACGGTGTGGCTGTACCCCAACAACAGAACGGCGTGGCTGTACCCCAACAACAGAACGGTGTGGCTGTACCCCAACAACAGAACGGCGTGGCTGTACCCCAACAACAGAACGGCGTGGCTGTACCCCAACAACAGAACGGTGTGGCTGTACCCCAACAACAGAACGGCGTGGCCGTACCCCAACAACAGAACGGTGTGGCTGTACCCCAACAACAGAACGGTGTGGCTGTACCCCAACAACAGAACGGTGTGGCTGTACCCCAACAACAGAACGGTGTGGCTGTACCCCAACAACAGAACGGCGTGGCTGTACCCCAACAACAGAACGGCGTGGCTGTACCCCAACAACAGAACGGTGTGGCTGTACCCCAACAACAGAAGGGTGTGGCTGTACCCCAACAACAGAACGGCGTGGCTGTACCCCAACAACAGAACGGTGTGGCTGTACCCCAACAACAGAACGGTGTGGCTGTACCCCAACAACAGAACGGTGTGGCTGTACCCCAACAACAGAACGGCGTGGCTGTACCCCAACAACAGAACGGCGTGGCCGTACCCCAACAACAGAAGGGTGTGGGTGTATACCGGTCATTCAAAAATATTAATGCGAGTAGACTGCTGATTGGCCAGCTCATTCTCCACTATGAGGAAATAACAAGCATTTTTTTAAACGGTACGTTTGAGATACACGTTTGAGGTGTGGTTTTTGAAGTGTTTTTTCTTTCTCCAGTTTATACTCTGACAACAAGTACGAGTATAGGATGAGTATAGGAGGAGTATAGCAGGAGTATAGGAGGAGTATAGCAGGAGCATAGGAGGAGTATAGGGGGAGTATAGGAGGAGTATAGCAGGAGTATAGCGGGAGTATAGCGGGAGTATAGGAGGAGTATAGCGGGAGTATAGGAGGAGTATAGGGGGAGTATAGGAGGAGTATAGCAGGAGTATAGGGGGAGTATAGGAGCAACATAGGATAAGTATAGGAGGAGTATAGGAGGAGTATAGCAGGAGTATAGGGGGAGTATAGGATGAGTATAGCAGAAGTATAGGATGAGTATAGGAGGAGTATAGGAGGAGTATAGGAGGAGTATAGCAGGAGTATAGGATGAGTATAGGAGGAGTATAGGAGGAGTATAGGATGGGTATAGGAGGAGTATAGGATGGGTATAGGAGGAGTATAGGAGGAGTATAGGAGGAGTATAGGAGGAGTATAGGAGGAGTATAGGATGGGTATAGGAGGAGTATAGGATGGGTATAGGAGGAGTATAGCAGGAGTATAGGAGGAGTATAGGGGGAGTACAGGAGGAGTATAGCAGAAGTATAGCGGGAGTATAGCGGGAGTATAGGAGGAGTATATGAGGAGTATAGCAGGAGTATAGGAGGAGTATAGGGGGAGTATAGGAGGAGTATAGCGGGAGTATAGGGGGAGTATAGGAGCAACATAGGATAAGTATAGGAGGAGTATAGGAGGAGTATAGCAGGAGTATAGGGGGAGTATAGGATGAGTATAGCAGGAGTATAGGATGAGTATAGGAGGAGTATAGGAGGAGTATAGGAGGAGTATAGGATGGGTATAGGAGGAGTATAGGATGGGTATAGGAGGAGTATAGGAGGAGTATAGGAGGAGTATAGGAGGAGTATAGGAGGAGTATAGGATGGGTATAGGAGGAGTATAGGAGGAGTATAGGAGGAGTATAGGATGGGTATAGGAGGAGTATAGGAGGAGTATAGGATGGTATAGGAGGAGTATAGGAGGAGTATAGGAGGAGTATAGGATGAGTATAGCAGGAGTATAGGAGGAGTATAGGATGGGTATAGGAGGAGTATAGGAGGAGTATAGGAGGAGTATAGGATGAGTATAGGAGGAGTATAGGAGGAGTATAGGATGGTATAGGAGGAGTATAGGAGGAGTATAGGAGGAGTATAGGAGGAGTATAGCAGGAGTATAGGAGGAGTATAGGATGGGTATAGGAGGAGTATAGGAGGAGTATAGGATGGGTATAGGAGGAGTATAGGAGGAGTATAGGATGAGTATAGGAGGAGTATAGGAGGAGTATAGCAGGAGTATAGGAGGAGTATAGGATGGGTATAGGAGGAGTATAGGAGGAGTATAGGATGAGTATAGGATGAGTATAGCAGGAGTATAGGAGGAGTATAGGATGAGTATAGGATGAGTATAGGATGAGTCAACATTATTTGGATATGAGTTAACAGAAAATGTACTTTTCAAAGTGAGATTTTAACTGGAGTTATTTTAAGTGAAGTTTGTATTGTTAAATAGACAAGATGGTGGGTTGTACATACTGTAAGGGAACAAGACTACCAAGACTACAGTAGAGGCTAATCAGAAAGGATGAGTTTGAATCCAGCCCAAGACAGGCATACCATACTGGAAATTTAACTTGAACTATACTACATTCTGTTATCGAATTTCCTGTTCAATTTCAAGTCTGTGGCAAAGATGCACTATGCCCATCTCTCCACTAGTGGGCGCAATGTTTATAAAACATAAAATAGTGCACACGGACATTCGCGAGACTTACGAACATAGTTCATTTTATTTCCATCAATGTTTCCATTTGTTTGCTTTTAGTCCTTGATGGAAAGATGGTTTGAAAACTATGTTTGATGCTCCGCATCTGTTGTCATAGTCCAGTAGAATACCTGGCAAAGTCATGTGTGTGGGCGCATTCCCATATTTACATTTGGTCTTGGTACCAGGATGCCAATATTGGGAATGTATGGACAGTGTGAATTGTTATGTAACTTTTTGGGGCGACCGGACCAAATTCACATAGAAATGTGAGTTATAGATCTGTCATTCTCATTGAAAACAAGTGCAAGAAGAGGTAGATCTGTTCTATGTACTCTATTTCTATGCTTCCCGTTCTTACATTTTGTTTTTGGGTCTTTTTACTTTCGGTTTTGTACACCAGCTTCAAAACAGCTGAAAATACAATCTTTATTTATTATTGAACAAATAACTCGTAGCGGTTTAGATGGTAAACTGAAATTAGGTAAACTATTATAAAAAATTAGCAAACAGGAAATTGCACCTTTTTAAAATGTTGAGTTTTGGCCACATGGGAGAAAAAATGTGACCATTTGATCTCAATCATCCTAAAATCTCATAAGAAATGGGGTGGTGTTTTTATCTTAGAGTAACGTTATACACACAGGAAGTTGGTGGCATCTTAATTGGGGACGGGAACGTGGTAATGCTTGGAGCGGAATCAGTGGAATGGTATCAAATACATCAAAGACATGGTTTCCATGGTTTCCATGTGTTTAATGCCACTCCATTCGAGCCGTTCTCGGCCATTATTACGAGCCCGTCCTCCCCTCAACAGCCTCCACTGCTTTATACTATGCAATTATATTCTGCTCTGTTATGTAGAAATACTATCGTTATAGTGATATGGCAGACGTTGATTGAGCTTTGATCTAACTTTATTAAAGGAGCACCATTCACCAGAGTAGCCTGTTCTCTTCAAGTAGGGAATCTCGCACATGTGCAGACTGAATCTTTGGGGCCTTCAGCTGTCAGGAAGAAAGGGCTAAAATAGTCAGATCCACAGCCGCTCCGGTTATTAAATGACAGAGTTTTCTGATGATTATGTCAACTTTAAGAAAGAGGATTTGGATCATATCTTTTACATGGATTACCAGTTATGTGATGATTTGTCGTTTTGACAGTGGTATGTCCTCTGTTGGTAGAGCATGGATATCGTTTTTATTTTGATTAAATATAACCTTTATTTTACCTTTATTTAACTAGGCAAGTCAGTTAAGAACAAATTCTTATTTTACAATGATGGCTTTACCGGTGAACAGTGTGTTAACTGGGGCAGAATGACAGATTTTTACCTTGTCAGGTCAGGTATTCGATCTAGCAACCTTTCGGTTACTAGTCCAACACTCTAACCACTAGGCTACCTGCCGCCCCAGGTGGCAGTGACTAGAAGTGGTTTCATCTTGGTAGTTATGATGTGAGGCTAGTATACCCAACCATAACCTGTCTTATAGGGTGTGGTATAGACAGGGTTGCATGCTCCACTAAAACGTATTTCCATTGAAAAGGTCAATTGTCAAAGCTTGTTAATATTCCATTTTGATTGTTTTGTAAATACTGTGAATTGCACAAGTGGTCATCCTGGTACTGCCTCCTCCTGATACTGCCTCCTCCTGGTACTGCCTCCTCCTGGTACTGCCTCCTCCTGATACTGCCTCCTCCTGGTACTGCCTCCTCCTGCTACTGCCTGCACCTGGTACTGCCTCCTCCTGGTACTGCCTGCACCTGGTACTGCCTCCTCCTGGTACTGCCTCCTCCTGGTACTGCCTGGACCTGGTACTGCCTCCTCCTGGTACTGCCTGGTACTGCCTCCTCCTGGTACTGCCTGCACCTGGTACTGCCTCCTCCTGGTACTGCCTCCTCCTGGTACTTCCTCCTCTTGGTACTACTTGCACCTGGTACTGCCTCCTCCTGGTACTGCCTCCTCCTGGTACTTCCTCCTCTTGGTACTACTTGCACCTGGTACTGCCTCCTCCTGATACTGCCTGCACCTGGTACTGCCTCCTCTTGGTACTGCCTCCTCCTGGTACTGCCTCCTCCTGATAATGCCTCCCCCTGGTACTGCCTCCTCCTGATAATGCCTCCTCCTGATACTGCCTCCTCCTGGTACTGCCTGTACCTGGTACTGCCTGCACCTGGTATTGCCTCCTCTTGGTACTGCCTCCTCCTGGTACTGCCTGCACCTGGTACTGCCTCCTCCTGGTACTGCCTGGTACTGCCTCCTCCTGGTACTGCCTGCACCTGGTACTGCCTCCTCCTGGTACTGCCTCCTCCTGGTACTGCCTCCTCCTGGTACTGCCTCCTCCTGGTACTGCCTGTACCTGGTACTGCCTCCTCCTGGTACTGCCTCCTCCTGGTACTGCCTCCTCCTGGTACTGAAGCTCAATACATTCCATTAGCAAAAACAACCCGGGAATATCACATTTAAATAAGTATTCAGACCCTTTACTCAGTACATTGTTGAAGCACCTTTGGTAACGATTACAGCCTTGAGTCTTCTTGGGTATGACGCTACAAGCTTGTCACACCTGTATTTGGGGAGTTTCTCCCATTCTTCTCTGCAGATCCTCTCAAGCTCTGTCAGGTTGGATGGGGAGTGTCGCTGCACAGCTATTTTCAAGTCTCTCCAGAAATGTTTGATCGGGTTCAAGTCCGGAGTCTGGCTGGGCTACTCAAGGACATTCAAAGACTTGTCCCGAAGCCACTCCTGTGTTGTCTTGGCTGTGTGCTTAGGGTTGTTGTCCTGTTGGAAGGTGAACCTTTACCCCAGTCTAAGGTCCTGAGCGCTCTGGAGCAGGTTTTAATCAAGGATCTCTCTCTGTACTTTGCTCTGTTCATCTTCTCTGTTCATCTTTCCCTCGATCCTGACTAGTCGCCCAGTCCCTGCCACTGAAAAACATCCCCACAGTATGATGCTGCCACCACCATGCTTCACAGTATGATGCTGCCACCACCATGCTTCACAGTATGATGCTGCCACCACCATGCTTCACAGTATGATGCTGCCACCACCATGCTTCACAGTAGGGATGGTATTAGCCAGGAGATGAGCGGTGCCTGGTTTTCTCTAGATGTGACTCTTGGCATTCAAGCCAAAGAGTTCAATCTTGGATTCATCAGTTTCTCATGGTCTGAGAGTCTTTAGGTGCCTTTTTGGCAAACTCCAAGTGGGTTGTCATGTGCCTTTTACTAAGGAGTGGCTTCCGTCTGGCCACTCTACCATAAAGGCCTGACTGGTGCAGTGCTGCAGAGATGGTTGTCCTTCTGGAAGGTTCTCCAATCTCCACAGAGGAACTCTGGAGCTCTCTCAGAGTGACCATCAGGTTCTTGGTCACCTCCCTGACCCTTCTCCCCTGATTGCTCAGTTTGGCCGGGCGGCCAGCTCTAGGAAGAGTCTTGGTGGTCTTGGCGGAGTAACGCTCAGATTAACACATAGTAACAGAGTAACACATAGCAACAGAGTAACATGGAGTAACACAGAGTAACACGGAGTAACACAGAGTAACACATAGTAACAGAGTAACACATAGTAACAGAGTAACACATAGTAACAGAGTAACACATAGTAACAGAGTAACACATAGTAACAGAGTAACACATAGTAACAGAGTAACACATAGTAACAGAGTAACACATAGTAACAGAGTAACACATAGTAACAGAGCAACACATAGCAACAGAGTAACACATAGTAACAGAGTAATGCCGAGTAACACATAGTAACGCAGAGTAACACGGGGTAACACAGAGTAACACAGAGTAGCGCAGAGTAACACAGTGGCAGAGTAACACAGAGTAACACAGAGTAGCGCAGAGTAACACAGTGTAGCGCAGAGTAACACAGTGGCAGAGTATCACAGAGTAACACAGAGTAACACGGAGTAACACAGAGTAACACAGAGTAGCGCAGAGTAACACAGTGGCAGAGTAACACAGAGTAACACGGGGTAACACAGAGTAACACAGAGTAGCGCAGAGTAACACAGTGGCAGAGTAACACAGAGTAACACAGAGTAGCGCAGAGTAACACAGTGTAGCGCAGAGTAACACAGTGGCAGAGTATCACAGAGTAACACAGAGTAACGCAGAGTAACACATAGTAACAGAGAGTAGCGCAGAGTAACACAGTGGCAGAGTATCACAGAGTAACACAGAGTAACGCAGAGTAACACATAGTAACAGAGAGTAACACAGAGTAATGCTCAGAGTAACACATAGTAACAAAGTGACACAGAGTAACGCTCTGAGTAACACATAGTAACAGAGTAACACAGAGCAACACAGAGTAACGCAGAGTAACACATAGCAACAGAGTAACACAGAGAAACACATAGTAACAGAGTAACACAAAGAAACACATAGTAACAGAGTAACACATAGTAACAGAGTAATACAGAGTACCGCCCAGAGTAACACAGAGCAACGCCGAGAGTAACCCAGAGTAATGCGGAGTAATGCAGAGTAACATCCAGAGTATCGCAGAGTACAGCTCAGAGTAACACATAGTAACAGAGTAACGCAGAGTACCACTCAGAGCAACACACAGTAACGCAGAGTAACACAGAGTAACGCAGAGTAACACAGAGTAACACAGAGTAATGCAGAGTAACACAGAGTAACACAGAGTAACACAGAGTAACGCAGAGCAACACAGAATAACGCAGAGTAACACAGAGTAACGCAGAGTAACACAGAGTAACGCAGAGTAACACAGAGTAACACAGAGTAACACATAGTAACACAGAGTACCGCTCAGAGTAACACAGAGTAACGCAGAGTAACGCAGAGTAACGCAGAGTAACACATAGTAACGCAGAGTAACACATAGTAACACAGAGTACCGCTCAGAGTAACACAGAGTAACACAGAGTAACACAGAGTAACGCAGAGTAACACAGAGTAACGCAGAGTAACACACAGAGTAACACACAGAGTAGCAGAGTAACGCTGAGATTAACACAGAGGAACGCAGAGCAAGACAGAGTAACTCAGAGTAACGCAGAGCAAGACAGAGTAACACAGAGTAATGCTGATATTAACACAGAGTAATGCTGATATTAACACAGAGTAATGCTGATATTAACACAGAGTAATGCTGATATTAACACAGAGTAATGCTGATATTAACACAGAGTAATGCTGATATTAACACAGAGTAATGCTGATATTAACACAGAGTAATGCTGATATTAACACAGAGTAACGCAGAGAGTAACGCAGAGTAACACAGAGTAACAGGGTAACGCTGAGATTAACACAGAGTAACGCTGAGATTAACGCAGAGTAACAGAGTAACACAGAGAGTAACGCAGAGTAACACAGAGTAACACAGGGTAACACAGAGAGTAACGCAGAGTAACACAGAGTAACGCAGAGTAACGCAGAGTAACGCTGAGATTAACACAGAGTAACACAGAGTAACACAGAGTAACGCACAGAGTAACGCAGAGTAACACAGAGTAACACAGAGTAACACAGAGTAACGCTGAGATTAACACAGAGTAACGCAGAGTAACGCTGAGATTAACGCAGAGTAACACAGAGTAACGCAGAGTAACGCTGAGATTAACACAGAGTAACACAGAGTAACGCTGAGATTAACACAGAGTAACACAGAGTAATGCTGAGATTAACACAGTAACATGGAGTAACACAGAGTAACGCTGAGATTAACACAGAGTAACGCTGAGATTAACACAGAGTAACACAGAGTAATGCTGAGATTAACACAGTAACATGGAGTAACACAGAGTAATGCTGAGATTAACACAGTAACATGGAGTAACACAGAGTAATGCTAAAATTAACGCAGAGTAACGCAGATTAACACAGAGTAACCCGGAGAGTAACACAGAGTAATGCTGAGATTAACACAGAGTAACACAGAGTACCGCAGATTAACACAGAGTAACGCACAGAGTAACACAGAGTAATGCTGAGATTAGCACAGTAACACAGAGTAGCACAGAGTAATGCAGAGTAACACATGGCAACAGAGTAGCGCTCAGTAACAGAGTAACGCTGAGTAACAGAGTAACACATAGTAACAGAGTAACGCTGAGAGCAACACAGAGTAACGATTAGAGTAACACATAGTAACAGAGTAACACCGAGTAACAGAGTAACACATAGTAACAGAGTAACGCTGAGTAACAGAGTAACACCGAGTAACAGAGTAACACCGAGTAACAGAGTAACGCTGAGAGCAACACAGAGTAACGATGAGAGTAACACATAGTAACAGAGTAACGCTGAGTAACAAAGTAACGAAGAGAGTAACAATGAGAGTAACACGGAGTAACGCTGGGAGTAACACAGGGTAACGGTGAGAGTAACACAGAGTAACAGAGTAACGCTGAGTGACAGAGTCCCGCTGGGAGTGGCACAGAGTACTGATGAGAGTAACACATAGTAACAAAGTAATGCTGAGTAACAGAGTAATGCCGAGAGCAACACAGAGTAACGGTGAGAGTAACACAGAGTAACACCCAGAGTAACACGGAGTAACGCTGAGAGTAACACAGAGTACCACCCAGAGTAACACGGAGTAACTCTGAGAGTAACGCCGGGAGTAACACAGAGTAACAAAGCAACACAGAGTACCAGAGTAACGCCGAGTAAGAGGAACAGCGAGAGTAACACAGAGTAACGATGAGAGTAACACGGAGTAACACAGTAACGCAGAGTAACAGCTGACAGTAAAGCTGAGAGTAACGCTGAGTACCCCGACCCTGACCAAGGTCTTCTGTTCTTTTGATTGGTTAATATTTTAAACATGTATTTTGCCATACACTGACACAGCCTATGTGTTTTAATCAAATCAACTATATGCACTGAGCTTGTCTGATGCTTTAAGCACAGTTTGATTAAATCATTAAGACACACAAATGACTAGAGGGAGTCCCATCAGCAATTGATTTGATTGTGCTGGGCCCGGCTCAGACTTGCTGCGCTGTGTCAAGTGACTGTTACTACCACCTGTTGTCTCTCTCTCTCCTCCCTGCTGCAGCGACCACCACAGAACGACCACCACAGAACGACCACCACAGAACATCAACAGTGTTCATCGAGCTGTCCGTGTTGCTGCAGCTGCAACATAATTATAGCCATTTCTGACTGAAATGTTCTGTTACCCGAAATCCCTCATTTGTTTAGGGAAAACATTCCCTATTCCCTCAACCCTTGCTCTCTTTACGTGACACATGTATGCATTGCATGCACGCAGTGGTGTAAAATACTTAAGTAAAATACTTGAAAGTACTACTTAAGTCGTTTTGGGGGTATCTGTACTTCACTTTACTATTGTATTTGACAACTTTTACTTCTACTTCACTACATTCCTGAAGCAAATTATGTACTCTTTCCTCCATTCATTTTCCCCTGACACCCAAAAGTACTCGTCACATTTTGAATGCTTAGCAAGACAGGAAAATGGTCTAATTCACACACTTATCAAGAGAACATCCCTACTGCCTTACAGACTCATTAAACATACTTAGTTTGTAAATGGTGTCTGCGTGTTGGAGCGTGCCCCTGACTATCCGTAAATTTAAAAAAAATTTAAAAAAGAAAAGTGGCCGTCTGCTTTACTTAATATAAGAAATTTGAAATTATGTATACTTTTACTTTTGATACGTAAGAATATTTTTTCGATTACATTTACTTTTGATACTAAAGTATATTTAAAACCAAATACTTTTACTCAAGTAGTATTTTACTGGGTGACTTTCAGTTGAGTCATTTTCTATTACGATATATTTACTTTTACCCAAGTATTCCCCAATAAACTGACAGTTATGACGCAAGCCTGGATGTTTTTATTCTAGGTGTGAAGATACAGTATTTCAACAGGTCATAACGGCCACACGGATAACTCCAGCTGTCACGCCCTGACCGTAGAGTTTTTTTATGTCTCTATTTTGGTTTGGTCAGGGTGCGATTCCTCTTCATCCGACGACGACACCCGTTACTCCAGCTTGGTTCCCAAGTTTCTAAACTATACCAGACCCTCGTTCTATAGTGTTGCCATAATATTTGAATTGAGGAAGTGTGATCATAAATCAGTAGGATATTTTAGCGATCCGCAGTACGTCCTAAATGCCTCCCGGCCTTCAGATGTGAGCTAAACAGTGCAATTGCACTTTAGGTGCATTATAAGGCTATAGATGAGAAGGTTAACTTATAATTTCTAAACGTTTAGGTCAGTTGTATGCTGCTGCTTTGCAATCTATTAACAGCAAGGGTCGCATTAAATAGGCTCAATCTTTTGTACTGATGCATTTGGTAATATTAAATTCATACGCACAAAACATATAAACAAAAGCATTCACTGTTAAAGTTGATTGGCTACATGCATGCCATTCATATATAGCGCAGCACTTAGATCGAATCAGTTGCTGTTTTCTGGAGCAAACCGCGAACAACACCTGTCAAACGCAGACAAAAGTGCAGCACCCGCAAAACTGGAATATTCCCAGTTTGCAAAATGACGTCTTAAAAACGTCTAAAAGACGTCTATTCCAGATGTTGAAGTTAGATTTAATTTATGTTCTGAATGAAAGGTGAATATCCATATGTTTAAAACATATATTACCCAGGACGCTGAAAAGGCATATTTCCCGAACTTTGAAAAAAATACGTATTTTCCGAACTTTGAACCCCAAGAAATTCTGGTTGTTGAAATCAGGCAAATCTTTGGTTCTGAATGAAAGTTGAAAATAAGTCATTTATAGACGTCTATGTTTGGAACAAATCAAGGCTGGTCCAGACCAGACAAAATCTGAATCAAACAAACGTCGATGATTGGTTCAGATTTGGTCCGGACTGGACCAAAAACCAATGTCCGCGGATTTGGAAATAAAGGCCGGTCCCCATAAAAAAGACATCCAAAAGGCATTGGCCCGTGCTTACCGAGTTGTAGCCTATAGTGTTGCCTGAAATTACATTTTATGAATACCCATCTATGTGGTAAGCCTACCGTTTGTAAAACACCAAAAAACGACGTCTGCATGTACTTGCTTGGTTGTAGCCTACCATGTCAGCCCACAATGGAATTTTCTGAATGCCCATCCATGTGGTAGCCCCACCATTTGTAAAACAGGCCATTGTGTTGGCTCTATTTGTCCTGATCAATTTGGCTATTTAAGCACTGAATATCAGCTACCCATCATTATCAAGAGTTATCGAGCCTATTTGCAATGTGTTTACACAGCGGGAAATACAGAAGTATTTTATTTTTTGCTATGATCAGTTTGTCAAAAATGGACGGATACAAACTTAAAACGACTGATCGTGACAATGGGGTGAAACTCCTGGACAACAGTTGTGATTGTCCATTCCATAATGTCCATTATACTTGTCCTGTTGTTAGGATATGTTGCCTTCAGTTGCGATTTTAGCATGTCAATCTTGCTGGTGCAAACTAAAAACATTTTTGGGGGATGCATGCCAGCAAAGCCACTACACAACACAAAACAATACATTAATTGCACTATAGCCGGGACAAATGGTGCCTGCAAACTGTTAGGGACTACATAAAGCTGTCCCAAAAGAAAGAGTCCCAAAACCTTACCACTGCTACACCTGGCTATCAGCTGAGCCTTGTCTGGCAGCGAAACAGTTAATTCAGCCTCATTTACTGCCTTTCAAAAAACAAAGCTGATATGGCTGACTTGATTAAACAAATGTGGTTTCTACTGACAGTTGAGATGTACAAACTGTCACACCCTGGCCTTAGTTATCTTTGTTTTCATTATTATTTTAGTTAGGTCAGGGTGTGACATGGTGAATGTTTGTGTTTTGTCTCGTTTTGGTTGGTTATATGGAAAAGGGGGTGTTGGGTTTAGTTTATGGGTTTGTGTTGAGTGAATGTTTCTAGGTATGTCTATGTTGAGTGAATGTTCTAGGTATGTCTATGGTTGCCTGAGTGGTTCTCAATCAGAGACAGATGTCTTTCGTTTGTCTCTGATTGGGAGCCATATTTTAGGCAGCCATGGGCATCATGTTTTTGTTGGGTCATTGTCTAGGTCTGTGTCTGTGTCTAGGTTGCATGTTTGCATTTTGTTCGGTTGTGGCTTCACGGTCGTCTATTTTGTTGTTTTGCTTCGTTTGGTCATCTCCTTAATAAAGAGAAGATGTATTCTTTACACGCTGCGCCTTGGTCCTCTCTCTCTCCCATGGTCGATCGTGACACAAACTTTGGCATAAAGGGACGACAAGCGGATAAAAGGCAATCCGAAATTTCGATTAAGACAATATAACTATTTGTTCAGCACTTTTGAAATGTACAGCGACAGAATTCAGAACATGGGCCATTCTTACAGTGTGCTCCCTCTACACCAAGTCAGAACCGTAAGACAAATAAAGGGGGCATAAAAGCAGACAATGAAAGCTCTTACAATATTCAATGATTACATTTCTCTAAAACCGGCTATAGGCTACATGTGCACCACCAAGTCAGAACAGTTGGCAAAATTAAAAAGGGACAAAATATTAGGGTGAGGCACACAGGCTACTAACAGCTTACTACACAACATACACTTAGTATTACTTTCTTAGCTACAGTATACACATCTCCCTGGCATATTACATAATTTATGCAGCAGCATACAAGACATTTTTGGACTCACCTTGTTGTGCTGTGCTCACTTGAACAGGAAGGTGGCGCTGTGGGCCTTCGTGGGCAAATTTTGTCATCAAAGTATGGAATTCTCTTGATTTATGGTGCTTTAAAGACAACTGGAAACTAAAAAAAAACAAGGTAGAATCATGATGATGTCAGTGATCTTCAGGTCGGAGCTCTAGAAAGAGGCCCGAGTTCGCGACCATTCAAAACCTATTTTCCCAGTCAGAGGTAGTTTTTAGCGAGTTCCCAGTTGTCTTGAACTCACTGAAGTCAGATTTCCCAGTTCTGAGTTTCCAGTTGTTTTGAGCACGGGAGAAGTCATGCTGGATTGACAGCATGGCCAATGTTGAATGTTTATCCTTTTAAGCTTGGAAAAGAGACCCTTAAACCCAGACTTGGAACCACAAACCCACTCCACTGAATAGCAGGCTTGTGATTGCTTTGCAATGCTTGCAGTTAACCACAAATTCCATCCAAACTACTCATTGTTGAATTTGCGATTTCCAACTTCTTGTGTAATGTTTATGTCCAATGGCTGATGAGCACCAATATGTTTTATCTATAATTTATCTTCATTTATTCTCTTCATATGACAAAGGATTAAAACGTATTTGCCAGTAGATTGTCGACTTGATTCATGATAATGACAGCTAGCTTGCTAAGATTTTGAGAGTATGATGTTGACATGATCAGTCCAATCAAAGCTACTGTAGATATGTGATTTCACGTCCTTTTATCTGTGGCCAATGACCTTGAGCCTTCTTGGATGGGCACTTCACTTCTTCGAATTTTCGAGCTCTACTCTTAGATTTGGCAGTGATGTAGTGTCCCCATGAGTGACAGAACACTGAGCCAATCATGGCGCAACTAGAGAACATTACCCAATCACGACGCAACTACAGAACATGACCAACCCCTACGCTCCATATTTTCACCACAGGAAGCACTGAGCTATGCTGAAACACCTGCATTTTTGGAGCTGCTTTACTCAAGAAAGCAAAAAATACCAAGTTTGTATGCAGCTTTATTAACTCAATTATATATATATATAATTGTTATTTTTTACATTGTTTGGCAACTGATATGTCACATGTATTAATGTCAAAATAACATGCAAATGTGGGTCGCCACTGGTTGCTTTGTTAACATGACAGCTAATTTTTTATCTGATTGAACGCCATTTATGTTACTCTTTTTGACCGGAGAAAGCTGTCATACATTTGATCTCCAGCCTGTAGGCTACAGAGAAGGCCACATGCTAGTTCTATCATATCCAATATCTGTTACATGGTTTATGTTAGATTATTTTTTGGACTGAAAATTGTTGGCGCTGCGAATGGACAAGAAACATATTTTTGCGCCCCTGCCCTTGACAAAGTGGGCACTGCTTATCAAAGGGCGGCAACAACGCTCACCTAAAAAGCTCGTATACCACTGGTTGAGAGAAATTATTGTTTTTCAGCAGAATTATGGGAGGTTTTGTGTGTTGTTGTGGGAGGTGCGTCTTGGTCAGTTTAGCTAAGAAAATGCCGCCCTTGTCCTGCTTAATGAGCAGCCTATAGCATATCATAATTACATCAATACATTAATTATAACAAACTCTGAGCAACACTAAATAAAGTTTAAGCGTACCAGAGAGTCTGCTGTGACGTTTTTGTTAAGCATTTATTACAGCAAAGACTAAAAACAGTGGCGTTCACTCGTGAATGTAATTTCAGGAAATTGAACGAATGAATTATTGATTGATACAGTAGCCTATAGAAGTATTTAAATATAGGCCTAAGTAAGTTACGGTATTAAAGACTAAACAAGATGTGCTCGATGGTGGTTAAACAAGGCTGCTATACTCAGCCTACTAATGACAATGACGTTACTTATGATCATAATAATAACAAGAAGAAGATCAAGAAAAAGGAGCGTTATTATTATTATAAATATATAATTTCCCGACAATTTGGAACAATGTAAACACTAAATAAATTATACCTAATATCAGAGGCTGTTCTAACTAACAAAATAGTGTAAAGCAAAGATTTTTTTAAATTGTTTAAAGAAAACGAATTTGTGAAATTGTTTACTTGACATGTTGCATATGAGGCTTGGTGCTCACGGAATCAGTAACAAACACTCAAACAGGCAACAGACGCAGGATCTGTTTTATTTCTGTAGATATATTGATGATTTATAAAGCCAGGCACATTTAATAGTTAGGCTATTAATTTATAGACCTAATTAAGTTCGGGGTTTCCTCCCTCCTCACTTTTCTTAGAAAACTAAGGCAAGGGCTGTTTTCTCATCTCCTCGTTCTGCTGCTGCCTCTGCGCCATTGTTCTCAACAACAATATGCTGGTTAACTTTGCTATTATGCACATAGCAACTTGGTCTAGGAAAAGGCGCGCAAATTCAACAGCGCACTGATGTGTTTCAGAACCGCGGTCAGCGACCACTATCCAAACACGGAGAATGCGTATTTGTTACAAAATAATAACATTTTTATTGGTGTTGCACCATTGTCCATCTAATATAATATAACCATATACAATTACAGCAGCCCAGGGCCTCCACAATGGATTAATCCACTCAGCCTGAATCAGACAGATGTCTTGTACACGTGATATATAAATATATATTTTTTGCTCCTGCTCCACTAAAGAAACCCAGAGAGTAACCCAGAGATTAACCCAGAGAGTAACACAGAGTAACGCTGAGAGTAACACGGAGTAACACTGAGAGTAACAGAGAGTAACACTGAGAGTAACACAGAGTAACACTGAGAGTAACATAGAGTAACACTGAGAGTAACAGAGAGTAACACTGAGAGTAACACGGAGTAACACTGAGTAACACTGAGAGTAACGGAGAGTAACACTGAGAGTAACAGAGAGTAACGCTGAGAGTAACAGAGAGTAACACAGAGTAACGCTGAGAGTAACAGAGAGTAACACTGAGAGTAACGCTGAGAGTAACAGAGAGTAACACTGAGAGTAACGCTGAGAGTAACAGAGAGTAACACAGAGTAACGCTGAGAGTAACACAGAGTAACAGAGAGTAACACAGAGTAACACTGAGATTATAAATACTCCATAGTGTGAGGGTGGGTCCAGTCAGAGTCACCAGGTTAGAGAGTTTTATTATTTGTTTTGTTCTTCCAGTTGAACCAGCCGTAATATTATTCAGTAACGTTAAACACTAAACGGCTTCGGTAGAAAAAAACACACATTTAAAAACTCTCAAATAAGAGCTTCAAAATAAATAACTTAAATAACTCGAATGAAAAAACAACAACACATGAAATAAAGCAACCAACACCCCATGGATGTACGGAGTGTGTTAACGTGCTTGGTATGGCTCTGCTTGGAGTGTGTGTTTCAGTGTGTGTGTGTGTTTCAGCATCTGTTTCATTGTGTGTGAGTTTTAGTGTGTGTGTGTGTGTGTGTGTGTGTGTGTGTGTGTGTGTGTGTGTGTGTGTGTGTGTTTCAGTGTGTCAGTGCGTATCTGGCAGCAGCAACAGTATTCTTCATCAGCATTGCGACCGTCATAGGCCCCACCCCTCCAGGAACTGGCGTGATAAACCCCGCCTTCTCCTTCACCCCTACAGAGACACAAAGCAAAAAACAACCTGTGTTATCCCCTGCTGAACTAAAGCCTAACTAACTCACCCCCCTGTTCAGAGACACAGAGGGAAAACAAGCTGTGTTATCCCCTGCTGAACTAAAGCCTAACTAACTCACCCCCCTGTTCAGAGACACAGAGGGAAAACAAGCTGTGTTATCCCCTGCTGAACTAAAGCCTAACTAACTCACCCCCCTGTTCAGAGACACAGAGGGAAAACAAGCCTGTGAGTTTGAACCTGGGTCATGCCATAATACCGTCTTAGCTCCTGAGCTAAATCCTCCTGACCTAAAGCCTCCTGAGCTAAAGCCTCCTGAGCTAAAGCCTCCTGAGCTAAAGCCATTTAACTAGGTGAGTTAACGCATCTATCATTCAGGTCTCTGACAAGGTCACAGTTCATTCCAAAAGTATTCAGACCCCTTGACTTTTTCCACATTTTGTTACATTACAGCCTTATTATAAAATTGATTAAATTGTTTTTTATCTACACACAATAGCCCATAATGACAAAGCAAAAACATGCTTTTAGAAATTTGAACAATGTTAATGTTAGGCATTAGGGTTAGCAGTGTGGTTAAAGTTAGATTTAAAATCAGATTTCATGACTTTGTGGCAGTGCCAGCTAATGACCTCTCTGCAGAGCTGCCTCCAGAACAACATTCATGACAATAAACGCTAACCTGCTCTATTTTTTATTTATTTAACCTTTATTTAACTAGGCCAAGTCAGTTAAGAACAAATTCTTATTTACAATGACGGCCTAGGAACAGTGGGTTAACTGCCTTTTTCAGGGGCAGAACGACAGATGTTTACCTTGTCAGCTCGGGGAATCGATCTAACAACCTTTCGGTTACCGGCTCAATGCTCTAACCACTAGGCTACCTACTGGTTACTAGTCCAATGCTCTAACCACTAGGCTACCTGCTGGTTACTAGTCCAACACTCTAACCACTAGGCTACCTGCTGGTTACTAGTCCAATTCTCTAACCACTAGGCTACCTGCTGGTTACTAGTCCAACACTCTAACCACTAGGCTACCTGCTGGTTACTAGTCCAATTCTCTAACCACTAGGCTACCTGCTGGTTACTAGTCCAACACTCTAACCACTAGGCTACCTGCTGGTTACTGGTCCAACGCTCTAACCACTAGGCTACCTGCTGGTTACTAGTCCAACACTCTAACCACTAGGCTACCTGCTGGTTACTAGTCCAACACTCTAACCACTAGGCTACCTGCTGGTTACTAGTCCAATACTCTAACCACTAGGCTACCTGCCGCCCCGAAAGTGGTTTAAATCCAGTTATGTACCTTCAAAGTCCACGTCTCCCACCAGTCGTAGTTTTCCTGTGGTCCGGTCCTGTACACGGTTAATACCCACGTCGATGACCGCTGCCCCCTCCTTCACCATGTCTACTGTGATCAGCCCAGGCACACCTAGAGGACACACACACAGGAAATGAACACACACACACACACACACACACACACACACGAAAGTCGCTAACCGCAACATGTACAGCTAATATTAAACGTCGATCCTCAAACACACACTAGTTCTCTGTGGACATGACACTGGTTGGCATGGCAATCATCAGGCTTACTTCAGTCGTTTTTATCATGTTCACCTGCAGTAATGTTACAGACAAGTGAGAAGGGAAGGAGAGAGTGAGAGAGATGAAGAATGCAAAAATCTAAGAAAGAAATTGAGAAACCTAACCAACCAAAAACAGAGACCCAGAAAACCTGAGCCTACGCCTTCACTATGGTGAATCACTAAAACAATATAGAAATACACTACGGAAAAAGAAGGAACAGCACGTCAGAATTCAGCTCAATGTAATTGAAGAAGCCATAGACTCTAACCACTTCTGGGAAAACACAAAAAAACCAACACAAAGAATTATCTATCCAAAATGGAGATGTATGGGTAAACCACTTCTCCAATCTTTTTGGCTCTATAACAAAGAATAAAGAGCAAAAACATATACAGGATCAAATACAAATCTTAGAATCAACTATTAAAGACACCAGATTCTCCAATTACATTGAATGAGTTACAGGACAAAATAAAAACCCTCCAACCCAAAAAGGCCTGTGGTGTTGATGGTATCCTAAATTAAATTATAAAATATACAGACCACAAATTCCAATTGGCTATACTTAAACTTTTTAACATCATCCTTAGCTCTGGCATCTTCTCCAATATTTGGAACCAAGGACTGATCACCCCAATCCACAAAAGTGGAGACATATTTTACCCCAAGAATTACCGTAAGATATGTCAACAGCAACCTTGAGAAAATCCTCTGCATTATCATTAACAGCAGACTCGTACATTTCCTCAGTGAACACAATGTACTGAGCAAATGTCAAATTGGCTTTTTGCCAAATGATCATACAACAGACCACGTATTCACCCTGCACACCCTAATTGACAAACACAAAGGCAAAGTCTTCTCATGCTTTGTTGATTTAAAAAAAATCCTTCGACTCAATTTGCATGAGGGTCTGCCCTACAAATTGATGGAAAGTGGTGTTGGGGGAAAAACATACAACATTATAAAATCCATGTACACAAACAACAACTGTGCGGTTAAAATAGGCAAAAAGCACACACATTTCTTCCCACAGGGCCGTGGGGTGAGACAGGGATGCAGCTTAAGCCCCACCCTCTTCAACATACTGTATATATCAACTAATTGGCGAAGGCACTAGAACAGTCTGCAGCACCCGGCCTCACCCTACTAGAATTTGAAGTCAAATGTTCTACTGTTTGCCGATGATCTGGTGCTTCTGTCACCAACCAAGGAGGGCCTACAGCAGCACCTAGATCTTCTGCACAGATTCTGTCAGACTTGGGCCCTGACAGTAAATCTCAGTAAGGCCAAAATAATGGTGCTCCAAAAAAAGGTCCAGTCGCCAGGACCACAAATACAAATTCCATCTAGACACTGTTGCCCTAGAGCACACAAAAAACAATACATACCTCAGCCTAAACATCAGCTGCACAAGTAACTTCCACAAAGCTGTGAACGATCTGAGAGACAAGGCAAGAAGGGTCTTCTATGCCATCAAAAGGAACATAAAATTCAACATACCAATTAGGATCTGGCTAAAAATACTTGAATCTGTTATAGAACCCATTGCCCCTTGTGAGGTCTGGGGTCCGCTCACCAACCAAGAACTCACAAAATGGGACAAACACCAAATTGAGACTCTGCATGCAGAATTCTGCAAAAATATCCTCTGTGTACAACGTAGAACACCAAATAATACATGCAGAGCAGAATTAGGCCGATACCCGCTAATTATCAAAATCCAGAAAAGAGCCATTTAATTCTAGTAGGATGAGTCCCCTAAGCAAACTGGCCCTGGGACTCTGTTCACAAACACAAACAGACCCCACAGAGCCCCAGGACAGCAACACAATTAGACCCAACCAAATCACGAGAAAACAAAAAGATAATTACTTCACACATTGGAAAGAATTAACAAAAAAACAGAGCAAACTAGAATGCTATTTGGCCCTAAACAGAGAGTACACAGTGGCAGAATACCTGACCCCTGTGACTGACCTAAACTTAAGGAAAGCTTTGACTATGTACAGACTCAGTGAGCCTTGCTATTGAGAAAGGCCGCCGTAGGCAGACCTGGCTCTCAAAAGAAGACAGGCTATGTGCACACTGCCCACAAAATGAGTTGGAAACTGAGCTGCACTTCTTTACCTCCTGCCAAATGTATGACCATATTAGAGACAGATATTTCCCTAAGATTACACAGACCCACAAAGAATTCGAAAACAAACCTGATTTTGATAAACTCCCATATCTACTGGGTGAAATACCACATTGTGTCATCACTGCAGCAAGATTTGTGACCCGTTGCCACAAGAAAAGGGCAACCAGTGAAGAACAAACACCATCGTAAATACAACCCATATTTATGTTGATTTATTTTCCCTTTTGTACTTTAACCAGTTGCACATCGTTACAACACTGTATATATACATAATATGACATTTGTAATGTCTTTATTCTTTTGGAACTTCTGTGAGTGTAATGTTTACTGTTCATTTTTATTGTTTATTTCACTTTTGTATATTATCTAGTTCACTTGCTTTGGCGATGTTAACATATGTTTCCCATGACAATAAAGCCCCTTGAATTGAAAGAGAGAAAGAGAGAGAGGTGGGGGGGTACCTGCAGCTGCGATGACGATGTCCGCCAGACGGGTCAGTTCCTTCAGCTGCTCTCTGGGGGTGCACCTGTGGGCGATGGTTACCGTGGCATCACCTAGGAGGAGAGGAGAGGGTTTAGGATGTCTGTCTGTGTCTGTCTGTCAGTCTGTCTGTCTGTCTGTCAGTATGCCTGCCTGTCAGTCTGTCTGCCAGTCTGCCTGTCTCTGACATCATAGGATTGAGAATATATAGAAGGAATCCGTCTATTTTTCAGTGGGTTTATTTTTCAGTTTATAAAGACTCCATCAAGTTTGTTTTTGTTTGATACACTAAATAACAAAGAAAACAGGTCTATTAACATTATGGACTGGAGTGTCATCAACTCATTTCTCTGGTGAACTAACCTCTTACTCCTCTGGTGAACTAACCTCTTACTCCTCTGGTGAACTAACCTCTTCCTCCTCTGGTGAACTAACCTCTTACTCCTCTGGTGAACTAACCTCTTACTCCTCTGGTGAACTAACCTCTTACTCCTCTGGTGAACTAACCTCTTACTCCTCTGGTGAACTAACCTCTTACTCCTCTGGTGAACTAACCTCTTACTCCTCTGGTGAACTAACCTCTTCCTCTGTTGTGATGACCGTATATTTCTCTAAGTTACTCTATAAAGCCCCATTGGCTCTAGTAGGCCCAACCTCACCCTGGACCTATCATAGGCACCTTGCCCCAGGCCTGCCAACCTCACCCTGGACCTATCCTAGACACCTTTCCCCAGGCCTGCCAACCTCACCCTGGATCTATCCTAGGCACCTTGCCCCAGGCCTGCCAACCTCACCCTGGATCTATCCTAGGCACCTTGCCCCATGCCAGCCAACCTCACCCTGGATCTATCCTAGACACCTTGCCCCAGGCCAGCCAACCTCACCCTGGACCTATCCTAGACACCTTGCCCCAGGCCAGCCAACCTCACCCTGGACCTATCCTAGACACCTTGCCCCAGGCCAGCCAACCTCACCCTGGACCTATCCTAGACACCTTGCCCCAGGCCAGCCAACCTCACCCTGGACCTATCCTAGGCACCTTGCCCCAGGCCAGCCAACCTCACCCTGGATCTATCCTAGACACCTTGCCCCAGGCCAGCCAACCTCACCCTGGACCTATCCTAGACACCTTGCCCCAGGCCAGCCAACCTCACCCTGGATCTATCCTAGACACCTTGCCCCAGGCCAGCCAACCTCACCCTGGACCTATCCTAGACACCTTGCCCCAGGCCAGCCAACCTCACCCTGGATCTATCCTAGGCACCTTGCCCCAGGCCTGCCAACCTCACCCTGGATCTATCCTAGACACCTTGCCCCAGGCCTGCCAACCTCACCCTGGATCTATCCTAGGCACCTTGCCCCATGCCAGCCAACCTCACCCTGGATCTATCCTAGGCACCTTGCCCCAGGCCAGCCAACCTCACCCTGGACCTATCCTAGGCACCTTGCCCCAGGCCTGCCAACCTCACCCTGGATCTATCCTAGGTACCTTGCCCCAGGCCTGCCAACCTCACCCTGGATCTATCCTAGGTACCTTGACCTAGGCCAGGCATTCCAGAGCAGGGTGGGATCAACAACAAAGCCAAGTCCCAGAACGGGTGTGTGTGTGTCGTGTGTGAGGGAATAAAATCTTACAAAGGCCAGGAATGAGAGACAAGACCCGGCATGGTAAACGGCTTGATTGACACCTGATGTGGTGCGGGTGTGCGTTGTGTGTGAGTGTATATACATGTGAGAGAGGGAGTGTGTGTGTGTGTGTGTGTGTGAGAGGGTGTGTGTGTGTGTGTGAGAGGGTGTGTGTGTGTGTGTGTGTGTGTGTGTGTGTGTGTGTGTGTGTGTGTGAGGGTGTGTGTGTGTGTGTGTGTGTGTGTGAGAGAGAGAGGGAGGGAGTGTGTGTGAGAGGGTGTGTGTGTGTGTGTGTGTGTGTGTGTGTGTGTGTGTGTGAGAGAGAGAGGGAGGGAGTGTGTGTGAGAGAGAGCGAGAGAGAGAGAGGGAGTGTGTGTAAGAGAGAGAGGAGTGTGTGTGAGAGAGAGAGGAGTGTGTGTGCAACTTGTTGAGGAGTCAAAATTAAAGTAAGTTTCTGTCAAAACTAGTAGAAGCAGGTTCACAGTTGATAGAAATTCCTCAAGCCTGTGTGTGTGTGTGTGTGTGTGTGTGTGTGTGTGTGTGTGTGTGTGTGTGTGTGTGTGTGTGTGTGTGTGTGTGTACAACAATGATGCTTTCAGTTCTTTGGGTTGTTTCATTTAACAGCTGTCCTAACACAATGTTGCCTCATCACCAGCATGGTGCACCATTCCACTTCCCTCAGCCACTTCTTTCTACGACCATATATGGGACGATAGGTAGCCCCCCCCCCTCTCCTCCACCCTCCCCTCTCGCTCTCCTCCACCCTGCCCTCTCTCTCCTCCCCCCTCCCTCTCTCTCCCCCTCCCCCCCCCTCTCTCTCCTCCACCCTGCCCTCTCTCTCCTCCACCCTGCCTTCTCTCTCCCCCTCCCTCCTCCCTCTCTCTCCTCCACCCTGCCTCTCTCTCCTCCCCCCTCCCTCTCTCTCCTCCACCCTGCCCTCTCTCTCCTCCACCCTGCCCTCTCTCTCCTCCCCCTCTCTCTCTCTCCTCCTCCCTCCCTCTCTCTCCTCCACCCTGCCCTCTCTCTCCTCCCCCCTCCCTGTCTCCCCCTCCCCCCTCCCTCTCTCTCCTCCCCCCTCCCTCTCTCCCCCTCCCCCCTCCCTCTCTCTCCTCCCCCCTCCCTCTCTCTCTTCCACCCTGCCCTCTCTCCTCCCCCCTCCCTCTCTCTCCTCCCCCCTCCCTCTCTCTCCTCCACCCTGCCCTCTCTCTCCTCCCCCCTCTCTCTCTCTCCTCCCCCCTCCCTCTCTCTCCTCCCCCCTCCCTCTCTCTCCTCCCCCCTCCCTCCCTCTCCTCCCCCCTCCCTCTCTCTCCTCCCCCCTCTCTCTCTCTCCTCCCCCCTCCCTCTCTCTCCTCCCCCCTCCCTCTCTCTCCTCCACCCTGCCCTCTCTCTCCCCCTCCCCCTCTCTCTCTCTCCTCCCCCCCTCTCTCTCTCCTCCCCCCTGCCCTCTCTCTCCTCCCCCCTCCCTCTCTCTCCTCCCCCCTCTCTCTCTCTCCTCCCCCCTCCCTCTCTCTCCTCCCCCCTCCCTCTCTCTCCTCCACCCTGCCCTCTCTCCCCCTCCCCCTCTCTCTCTCCTCCACCCTCCCTCTCTCCTCCACCTTGCCCTCTCTCTCCTCCCCCCTCCCTCTCTCTCCTCCCCCTCCCTCTCTCTCCTCCACCCTGCCCTCTCCCCCCCCCCTCTCTCCTCCACCCTGCCCTCTCTCTCCTCCCCCCTCTCTCTCTCTCCTCCCCCCTCCCCCTCCCTCTCTCTCCTCCACCCTGCCCTCTCTCCTCCACCCTGCCCTCTCTCTCCTCCCCCCTCCCTCTCTCTCCTCCCCCCTCCCTCTCTCTCCTCCACCCTGCCCTCTCTCTCCCCCTCCCCCTCTCTCCTCCCCCCCTCTCTCTCTCCTCCCCCCTGCCCTCTCCCCCTCTCCCCCCCCCTCTCTCTCCTCCACCCTGCCCTCTCTCTCCTCCCCCCTCCCTCCCTCTCTCTCCTCCCCCCTCCCTCTCTCTCCTCCCCCCTCCCTCTCTCTCCTCCCCCCTCCCTCTCTCCCCCTCCCCCCTCCCTCTCTCCCCCTCCCCCCTCCCTCTCTCTCCTCCCCCCTCCCTCTCTCTCCTCCACCCTGCCCTCTCTCCTCCCCCCTCCCTCTCTCTCCTCCACCCTGCCCTCTCCCCCCCCCCTCTCTCCCCCCCTCTCTCTCTCTCCTCCCCCCTCCCTCTCTCTCCTCCCCCCACCCTGCCCTCTCTCTCCTCCCCCCTCCCTCTCTCTCCTCCACCCTGCCCTCTCTCCCCCTCCCCCCTCCCTCTCTCCTCCCCCCTCCCTCTCTCTCCTCCACCCTGCCCTCTCTCTCCTCCCCCCTCCCTCTCTCTCCTCCACCCTGCCCTCTCCCCCCCTCCCTCTCCCCCCCCCTCTCTCTCCTCCACCCTCCCTCTCTCTCCTCCACCCTGCCCTCTCTCCCCCCCCTCTCTCCTCCCCCTCTCTCTCTCTCCTCCACCCTGCCCTCTCCCCCCCCCTCCCCCTCTCTCCCCCCCCTCTCTCTCTCTCCTCCCCCCTCCCTCTCTCTCCTCCACCCTGCCCTCCCCCCCCCTCTCTCCTCCCCCTCCCTCTCTCTCCTCCACCCTGCCCACTCCCCCCCCCCCTCTCTCCCCCCCCCTCCCCCTCTCTCCCCCCTCTCTCTCTCTCCTCCCCCCTCCCTCTCTCTCCTCCCCCCACCCTGCCCTCTCTCTCCTCCCCCTCCCTCTCTCTCCTCCACCCTGCCCTCTCTCTCCTCCCCCCTCCCTCTCTCTCCTCCACCCTGCCCTCTCTCCCCCTCCCCCCTCCCTCTCTCTCCTCCCCCCTCCCTCTCTCTCCTCCCCCCTCCCTCTCTCTCCTCCACCCTGCCCTCTCTCTCCTCCACCCTCCCTCTCTCTCCTCCACCTTGCCCTCTCTCCCCCCCTCTCTCCTCCCCCCTCCCTCTCTCTCCTCCACCCTGCCCTCTCTCCCCCCCCTCTCTCTCCTCCACCCTCCCTCTCTCTCCTCCACCCTGCCCTCTCTTCCCCCCCCCCTCCCCTCTCTCTCCTCCACCCTCCCTCTCTCTCCTCCACCCTCCCTCTCTCTCCTCCACCCTGCCCTCTCCCCCCCCCTCTCTCCCCCCCACACCTCTCTCTCCTCCACCCTCCCTCTCTCTCCTCCACCCTGCCCTCTCTCTCCTCCCCCCTCCCTCTCTCTCCTCCACCCTGCCCTCTCCCCCCCCCCTCTCTCCCCCCCCTCTCTCTCCTCCACCCTCCCTCTCCCCCTCCACCCTCCCTCTCTCTCCTCCACCCTGCCCTCTCTCTCCTCCACCCCCCCCTCTCTCTCCTCCACCCTCCCTCTCTCTCCTCCACCCTGCCCTCTCTCTCCTCCACCCTGCCCTCTCTCTCCCCCTCCCCCCTCCCTCTCTCTCTCTCTCCTCTACCCTCTCTCTCCTCCACTCTCCCCCATCTCTCTCTCCCCCTCCCTCTCTCTCCTCCACTCTCCCCTATCTCTCTCTCCCCCTCCCCCCTCCCTCTCTCTCCCCCTCCCCCCTCCCTCTCTCTCCTCCACCCTGCCCTCTCTCTCCTCCACTCTCCCCTATCTCTCTCTCCCCCTCCCCCCTCCCTCTCTCTCCTCCACTCTCCCCTATCTCTCTCTCCCCCTCCCCCTCTCTCTCCCCCTCCCTCTCTCTCCTCCACTCTCCCCTATCTCTCTCTCCCCCTCCCCCCTCCCTCTCTCTCCCCCTCCCCCCTCCCTCTCTCTCCTCCACTCTCCCCTATCTCTCTCTCCCCCTCCCCCCTGCCCTCGCTCTCCTCCACCCTGCCCTCTCTCTCCTCCACCCTGCCCTCGCTCTCCTCCACCCTCACCTATCTCTCTCTCTACCCTCCCCTCTCTCCCCTCCACCCTCACCTCTACCCTCGCCTCTCTCTCCTCCACTCTCCCCTATCTCTCTCACTCCTCCACCCTCCTTACTTCTTCTCTTCCAAGAATGTGTACCAGCGTTGCGACAGTTCTTGTTTGAACAATAGGTGCAGAGATATTTATTTTATTAATTTATTTTATTAATCATTTCCTTCCCTTGAAGCCCTTTTGTAATAAACAGCTTCATAATGGAGAAAACCGCGGTGGTGCAACATCAATGTACGTACGCAAAACACTCCAAGGCGGGGTACATTAAATATACTGTTCCTTGCAAATTAGCCATATTACAGTCTTACACACACACACACACACACACACACACACACACACACACACACACACACACAGTGTCGTACCTCCAGGGCGTTGGTGGTTGCGGTCTGTGTGAAGCAACATGGCGATGGGCAAGCCTACATTCTTAGAGCGTCCCGCCACCAACACGTTCTTCCCCACTGTCTCGATACCTGCACACACAGACATGTCAATCACCGGCATATTTTCCTTACAGTCTCTATACCTAGACACAAAGTTCATTTTAAGTGAGTATCCTATTCCTATTCATACATTTAATTTTTTTCATTCAATCCCTAACTGGCTTCAAAAAACAGAGCTAGCAAAGTATTTTTCTATCATTTTAAAAGTGAATAAAAACATACAAACATTTCGCTACACCCGTAATAACA